>NC_059161.1:95713873-96016903 GCF_019923935.1 Bubalus bubalis | reverse complement strand
AACTCTTAAGTTATGTTCCTTTGGACTGCAAAATGGAAGGAGATTCAAGGCAAAAATTGTAAGACTGAATAAATTTTTGTCAAGAATTATGATTGAAGCTGGCAAGAAGTAAGGATACTTAGTAAGCAAGAATTTGTCGTGGTCCAAAATGTTACATGATTTCAGGGGGGAATTTTGAGAGTATAAGGTGGCACCTAGCATGTGTTGTTCTGAAAGGACTGATGGTATATTTGGGAGCCTGTGGTTTGTTACAGCTCAGAAAGTTCAGGTTCTCAGCAGTGCAGAAACGTGTCTGAGACCAGACCCTCAATGGCCGCCTGACTCCATTGTGTAGGCCTGAAGTATGGTTACTCTACTTTGACTTCAAACTATCAGCAGCAAATATACAGAATGATATATAATTTCAAATAAATAATGTATACATGTTTTATATGTCAAAGTAATAATGCTCACATATATAATAGTCATATGTATACTATTATTATTTTTTTTTTGGTATGACTATATCCTGCGTCAGCTTTCTAAAAATTTGGTCACCCTATAGAAAAATTATTTGTGCAGCATTTTAAACATCAAAATTCCCAAACCCCACATCTAGAGTTTTAGGTCAGAAATAAAGCCTACTGAGGGGTACTGTAAAAAGCACCCATGTAATTTTAATGCATGACTCAATGTGGGAACAATTATAATGTTTTGCTGGAAGCAGGCTTTTTTTTTTTTTTCCACTTTTGTCTCAGATTCAGGAAGTTTGGTACTTGAACACACCAAATGGTGGCCCTACACATGAAATATGAAAATCTTAACAATTTACATTGGACTCTGATCCCTTCATTGTCAGAGGGGTTTGCCTTTTTCTTCATCTTCCTGCTGACGAAAAAGTCTGGTGTGATGAAAACACACGTGGAGTGAACAGGTGGCAGTGGGAGCTGGGGTCAGGGGCGCTGGGGACACAGGAGGCCAGCTGCCTGTGTGTGTGTTCAGGTCTAACCATTCACTTGCCTGGCATCACCGAGGGGATGGACATGAGTTTGAGCAGGCTCCAGGAGTTGGTGATGGACAGGGACGCCTGGCGTGCTGCAGTCCAGGGGATCACAAAGTGTCGGACATGACTGAGTGACTGAACCAAACTGATCCACTTGCTATAGAGTTATGGGTATGTGAACTTTTGTCAACCTATTTTTCTCAACTATAAAATGTAGATAATGACAGATTATACTCAAAGGATTGCATGTTGCATGGGATTTTTAAAATATTTCTTAAATATAAACCAAATAAAGAAAAAGAACAATTTAAATTTGTTTTATTCATTTACAGATTTCAGATCCCACATGGAAACCCAGTGATGAACAGAATCAGGAAATACTTGTTTAGTGGGAAAGGGCCTAGACTGAGATATATGGTATAGGAAAACAGAAAATACAGCCATGAGATGGCTTCAAATTTCTCACTTCTTGTTTGACCTTGAGCCAAGTGAGCCCTGGCTTCCATCACCTTACACTAGAATTTTAATAATATCCATTTCACATGAATTTTTTGAATCAAAAGAACAAAATATTTGAAAAGAGGCTTAATAAATATTAAAATGTTAGGTAAATAGTGGGGATTCCCAGTGGCACTACTGGCAAAGAATCCACCTATCAATGCAGGAGACATACGAGTTTCGAGTTGATCCCTAGGTCAGGACGATCCCTTGGAGGAGGGCATGGCAACCCACTCCAGTACTCTTGCCCAGAGAATTCCATGGACAGAGGAGCCTGGCTGGCTACAATCCATAAGGTTGCAAAGAGTGGAACATGACTGAAGCAACGTAGCACGCACAGGCCTGTAGGTAAATAGTAGTTATTATCTGTTGCTTTTTGTGAGTTCAAAACTACTGGTTGTAAATATAGCACTGACTTATATGAATCGGAAATAAAATATGTTATAAAGTAGTAAACCTGAGCTGACAAGAAAGTTTTCCTAGAGGTTGAATAGTTTCACGAGTTTATTTTTCTTATACAATGCTTGAACTTAGAGGAGGAGAAGAAAAGCGATTCTTGTATTACAGTTGGGCTCGAGAAAGTAGCATGGAAAAAAAAAAGAATTCTGTAAATCTCCCGAGGGCTCTGATTTTTTTCTTGCACATTGTAATCCCTGTTTTCCTTCTGTGTTTGATTGATAATATACATTGTGCCTGGCACCACGATAAATATTCCACACTGACTGAACACTAATGAATCGAGATTGTGAACAGGAGCTTAAATTATAGAACCATCATCTAAGCTCATTCAAATTTCTAAACTTGACAGCCAGTGCTCACAACTGGGTGAGCAGGAAAATAGTCCAAATTTCACACTACCAGAAGCATAATTAAACTGAAAATCAGCATTTCAGGATATTTCTTCTGAACCTTCCCTGGTCTTGTAGTTACAGAGGTCATGGAAGAGATAGAGGATTGCAGGAAATGGTTTCTTACAAGGGTTGGCAGGCTTATGTGAACAAAATAATCAAAATGCCTAACTTTTTTTGTGAAAAAGCATTTCTTAGCCCTAGAGTTCTTTATATTTTCTCATGAGGAAATCCTCCAAGGGCGTTAGTAAAATCCCAGCTGTGAATCTAGCTGTGGCATGGCTAAAAGAGCCCAATAATATTAGAGAAATCCAAAATTCCTCTTCCAGTTCCCTGACCTTTATTAAGTGACTGATCTTGCTAAAACTGTCTATACCTCAGTTTTGTCACCTGCAAAATGGAGCATAAATCTCCCCAAGAGCATTTTTCCAGATGTTAAATGAATTAATATAGTGAAAACTATTATTGTACGGTGCTATGCTAGGAAAAAAAGTCACTTTTTATAAAAACAAAAACAAAAAAACAAGGTTCTTTTAGAAGCCAGCCTTACACAGATGAGATCAAAGACCATTCAAGTTTTTGCAATTGCTAATTTCTGATGAAGAGTAAGTTTTGCCTCTGTGGTAAAATTTAGTTCATTCTGCTTCAGAGAAATTGCTACATTGTTTGTCAAAGTAAATAAGCAATGCTGGGTGTGCCTATGTGCATTGCATATGTACTATTCATTGAAGCTTAAAATGCATGTGGTTACTTTCAGAATACAGATGAGAAAACTCAGATTCAGATTTATGATTTATGCCAATGCAAATGCAGATAATCCAGAGTAAAGCCAGAACTGAAATTCAAGTCCATCAGATGGTGGCATGAACGTGTCTTGTCTCTACTCTTCTCCATTGAAACACTCTGAGAACAACCAAAGGACAAACTACAGAGGAAAATTCAGCAACATTATTTTCAATAAAATAAGGAAACAAAGAAATGTCAAACCATAGACTCAAAAATGATAACTTGTCATATGTCTCAAAATTTGGGCCCGTATGAGAGGACATCAAGCCCTGGAGGATGCTTTCCAGTATAGATTTTTATATAAACAGGTGACGGGATCCTGAAATACCATCCAATGATTCTCTGCTAAAGGTGATGAGCTCCAGGGCCATGAACAGGCAAAAGGAAAATCAAAATACGCTTGCAGATTCCAAATCCCAACTCAGAGAATCTAGAGTTGTAAACATAGAGGACAAACATATAGACCCCAAGGGGGAAAGGAGGACATGGGATGAGATGAATGGGGAGATCGGTATCTATCTATCTATCTATATATATACACACACACACACACATGCACTATAGATATATGTATGAAATAGATATTCATGAGAGCCCACTGTATATATAGCTATAGAGTAGGAAATGGCAATCCATTCCAGTACTTTTGCCTGGAAAATTTCATGGACAGGGGAGCCTAGTGGGCTACAATCCATGGGGTCACTGAGTGGGACACAACGGAGCACGCATGAAGTGTATAACACGGGGAACTGTGCTCAGAGCTTTATGGTGACCTAAATGCGAAGGAAATCCAAAAAAGAGGGGATACATGTATATGGGTAGCTGATACACTTTGCTGTATGTTGGACAGCAACTATACTCCAATAAAAAATAAAAATAAATTAAAAATAACTTTGGAAGATTAAGAAAAAAAAAAAGAAAAGGAAAGTCAGGGAAGAAGGGCTGAGAAAAGACAATGCTGAGTCTCTGTGGGAACTTGGAAAGGGAGGCACGGCCACTTAAAGCAGCAGTTCCTCAAGTTGCACAGGGACTTGGTTTATGAGATGAATGTCTGCATACGGGCCACCGTTTGCTGCTGCTGTCTTCGGGTCACTGCTAGCCTACCCAACCCTCCTTGTAGAGGAGGGCGATTCTAAACGCTGTGAGTCTCTGGCCTGGCAGAGCGTGGATATGTATCTGAACCACAGAGGGTTTCACTCTCAGTCCCCTCATGATTACATTAGGAGCTTCTTAAAGGCAGAAATGAATTTGCAGGACTAGAGCCATGCCCAGGGTCTCACTGGTGTTGAATAAGCACTCAGGCATTCATCTATTGAACTAAACCAAAGAGAATGGAATTCTCCATTTTAATGGAGAATTCTGCATGATCAAGCTGAGAGCTTGCAGTAACTATTACATACATTTTTGAGACCTAGTACTAAGCATTTTTCTGGCTCAAGGACTTCATGAATTAGTGACCAAATGAGGACACTTTGCTCTGATTTCATGTTAACATGGCCTGATCCTTTCACACTGTCACAAGCAGGACTTTTTTTCTCCCTCTTTATTTAAATAATTTTTATTACCAGGAAAGCAAACTGAATTAGTGGTCTTTGGCCATTAATTGCTTGTTCAAAAGTTATAAAAATGACCGGAGCCCATATGTACCCTTTGTGGGATAGCTTTAGGGGAGAAGGGTGAGAACTTATTCTGTGCCTACTATGTGCCGAGGTCATCTCATTTATTCCTTAAAAATACCTTGCATCATAGGCCTTATTTTCTCCATTTAACAGACTGAGAAACTCAGATGGAAAATGGCTTGTTCAAGGTCACCTCGTTAGTAAATGGCAGGGTTGGAACTTTATCTTAGGTCACTGAATTGAAAACCTGTGTTCGATTTGGGTCACTGCTTTCCATGATGAATTATTTTAAAAGCATAAATAGCCTTGAATTAATTAGAATGTGCGATCAAGTCAGAAAATAAACATGAAGTGTGCCAATGATGTCTAATCCCCACGGGTCATTTCCCGAAAGAGAGCATAAGTCATGAAATCATTTTAAAGCAGAGATCAATAAAATAGAAATATTCTCCCAAGATTTTAAGTTACAATCACATTAACATTCTCACATGGAGAGGAATCAGCACATCATAAATTGGAGAAAGAATAAAAAGGACAACAGTGATCTCTATTTAAGTTGTAAAAATTTATGCAGTGTCCATAAATAATGAAATTGCTTAATAAATCTTTATATCCAATTATCTTTCCACATTGTCTTTAACTTCCATTTTTGAGCTGTATTTCACGAAGTGTAAAAACACTAGACTTCATCAAAAAGGGATCTTAAGCACCAATATTTTCTCTATCTAGAATCCCAAATGCTGCAAATAACCTAAGAAGAAAGTAAACTAATAGCAAAGGGATTTCCATTTATTTAGTCATTGAATTACCCCAGAAAAATAAACAATGCATTATGATACTTAGTACTTTTGCCTTAAAATTTAAACTCCAACCATGATAATGGCAAGATGAATTGAAAGGGCATTTCAGCAGAATACCAGATGGCCACCACTCCGCTTTGCCATGTTTCTTAAATAATCAGACATTCTAGGCCCATAAATTTCAGAAACTTCTTTCTTATTCACAACCAATTTAATCTGACCTTTGATATGACTGAATGAGCTGCATAACCATATGGAACAACAGCAATGAGAACCCACTGTATAGCCCTAGAGTAGGAAATGGCAACCCATCCCAGTATTCTTGCCTGGAAAATTTCATGGACAGAGGAGCCTGGTGGGCTACAATCCATGGGTTTGCTCCAGCCAGAAGCCAAGAGAGTTGAAGTTCATTTAGACTATATATCTTTTATGTTGATAAACTGTTTGTTTCTTCATGACATTCTGAGTCATTTGACCTTAATTTAGCAAGTACCTGTTGAATGTCTACCTCATGCCAAGCTCTGGATAAACAATAAAAACACAAGCAAGTTACCTGCTTTCAGTGATCACACTGTTGTAGTGGGCAAATCATTTCCAGATACTGGGTTTTCTAATGATTTTCCGCTTTTCCTACCTACCCTCAATTTAACAGTTTAAGTACATTTGGGGTTTATTGCCCCTACAGAACCCTATAGCAAGGCTATAAGAAGGAAGTGGTTACATGCACCTTTCCAAAGTCCTAGAGAGAAAAAGTCCTTTCTAAAGCTTAGACAAGAGTGTAAAGAGCCCCATCCCCTGCCCTCTGCTTCTACCACTTTGGAATCTGGCGAGCGAGCACTGTCTCTTGCCCAGAGCTTTGTAGTAGCTTTCCATGGAGTACCCTACTATTCCTGTTGCTCTAAAGTCCATCTTCCATAAAGCGACTCTATAGTCCTTGTGAAACGTAAGCCATGTCATGCCATACCTTTATTCAAACCCCTCCAATTTCGTTTCATTGCTCAGTGCAAAACCCAAAGATCTTGCTGTAGTTTAAAAGCTCTCTCTGAACTCCCCCATTGCCTTCCTCTGAGTTCATGAATGTTTTTGTGCTCTTTCCTGGTTACTACAGGAAAGGTTACAGGATGATAAGTTATCTTCAGAAAGAAGTAAAGGTCAAGGAGGAAATACCTTCCTCCATGACCATATTGGGTAAAGTGAACTGTTCGTCAGTTACAACTCTAAATATATGGGTGGGAAAGAGGGCAAGAAAATAGTTTTAGTGCTTCCTGATGGTAGTCTGTGAATACTGTCTCTGACAGACAAGTCAAAGCAAACTGAAATTTTAGAATGAGAACTGAATTCCTGGATTTGGAGATGAGAGTTTAGGGTCTGTATAGATTGCTATGAACGTGCTGCGCTCCACCCCCCCCCCCTCATTAATTATATGTATGATATCTCTGAAGTGCATGATTCTTTTTAGTCCTAAGTAAGACAAGGTAGGCATAGTGCTAATATTTGCCCTGAGATGTTGTCGTCCAGTTGCTGTCCAAGCTGCCTACATGTATTTAATGACACCTACTCTGTGTTAAGTTGAATAATAAGCAATGGACTTTGAAAAGTGAATAGGATGAAGCCTCCGCCTTTAAAGGGCACATCTATTCTAGTGGCAGAGACATAGCCTGTAGCTTCACCTTCATCTTTTATTTTCAAAGCTGGAAAATAATACCGCCTAAAAATTAAACTGAAGCCTGTGTATTCTTGGTCAAGCTACTTGACCTTTCTCAGCTTTAGTTTCATCATCTACAAAGGCAATTATGAGGATGTGATGATCAGTTTTACTTAGAGGTCCTACTTTAGTGGTGGCACATGTTAGGTGCTCACAAGAGGTGACTGTTGTTCAAATGCATAAGGAGTAGTTCATGGCTCTGCCAGGGCTTTAGATTTCTGTGTGTAACCTCTTGACACATGAGTAGTGGTATTATTCAATTAACTTAGAAGAAAACCATTAATTTAAAAGCAAACCAAAGTTGGGGTGGAGATTCGGTCACTAGTGGAATCAAGAGGTAAACAGAAAAACATATGTAAATATAAATTCTGGATCAAGTGCTGTGTTTCTTAGGTATGGCTTCATTTTCTTCCTTTAGAAGACCCAGTTTCTTTGCAATTGCTTAGTTCAGTCATCAGATTAGTCAATGTTTACCATTATGACAGACCCAGATGTAAATTCAAACATTTGAAAATTTGACCTCTTTTCATACATGTATGAGGTAGGTGACAAGTCTTTCTGCCTCTATCTACTTGTTCTTGCAGCTTATCCAGAAATATCTTTCCGTACGGAGGGGAAGGAGTCTAAAATTATCTGCATAGTTGCCATACATGCAACATGTGCTAAGAACATTTTTCACTGTCCTGATTAATCCCTCTAACAACTCTGCATCATGTCAGGATTTGGTTCAAAGAGGTTGAGTATGTCACCACAGGTCACAGAGATAATAACGACAAGACCCAGAGTAGAGGCCAAGTGCTCTTTCCCTACAGAAAACTGTCCCTTCTCAAAGCCAGCAGAATAGAAGCCAGATATTCTACAGAGGAGCCAATGCCATTGCCTTTACTCTACCTAACTGCTCTTCGGGAAACCACCTGATAGACAACATACTTTCAAAGTACATATCCCAGAAAGAGACACACAGATTTCAGGACTGGCCTTTGGTCTCCACGTTACACTCTCAGTGAAAAACACAGCAGTGCCCTGCATGCAGATAAGCCTCAGCTGATTGAGGATGGGAGGAACTGATAATATTCAGGTTATCAGCAGCTGTCAGGCTGAAGACCTCACACAAAATCCTAGGCTGAATAACTAAATGGCTTTTCTTCCTGCAGGACTTCATAGAACATTTTATATGCTAAAGTGCATATCATGAAACATTTTTTAAATTTTTTGGATCTGAAGAGATGAGAGTTTTACTGAAGACATTCTGGAAGCAATTGTAATAATAATTTTAAAAGTAAAAGTAACAAAAGCAATCCACTATCCTAGGCTTTCTTACATATTATATTCAGTTCAGTTCAGTTCAGTTCAGTCACTCAGTCATGTCCGACTCTTTGTGACCCCATGAATCGCAGCACGCCAGGCCTCCCTGTCCATCACCAACTCCTGGAGTTCACTCCAACTCACGTCCATTGAGTCGGTGATGCCATCCAGCCATCTCATCCTGTCGTCCCCTTCTCCTCCTGCCCCCAATCCCTCCCAGCATCAGAGTCTTTTGCAATGAGTCAACTCTTCGCATGAGGTGGCCAAAGTACTGGAGTTTCAGCTTTAGCATCATTCCTTCCAAAGAACACCCAGGGCTGATCTCCTTTAGAATGGACTGGTTGGATCTCCTTGCAGTCCAAGGGACTCTCAAGAGTCTTCTGCAACACCACAATTCAAAAGCATCAACTCTTCGGTGCTCAGCTTTCTTCATTGGGTTGGCCAAAAAGTTCCCTCTAGCTTTTGTGTAATATCATACATATGTGTACACACATATATATATATATATATATGTGTGTGTGTATATTAATATATCTATATGTGTATATATACATATATATGTGAGTGTGTATGTGTATATATAGAGAAAGTCAATAAACAGATGAAAACAGTAATACTAATAACAGCTATTTATTAAGCCATAATTTCTTGCCAAAAACTATGCTAATCCCTTCTCCCCATGAAAACCCTGCATGTCAGAGCACATAAAATACCAAGAAACAATAAAATTGCTAAGAGCACAGACTCTGAAGTAAATCTGAGTTTAAATTCCAATTCTTTCTACACAACCTCCAATACTTTGGCCACCTTATGGGAAGAACTGACTCATCGGAAAAGACCCTGATGCTGGGAAAGATTGCAGGCAGGAGGAAAAGGGGACAACAGAGGATGAGATGGTTGGACAGCATCCCCGACTTCATGGACATGAGTTTGAGCAAGCTCCGGGAGTTGGTGATGGACAGGGAAGCTTGGCGTGCTGCAGCCCATGGGGTCACGAAGAGTCAGCCACGACTGAGCAACTGCACTGAAGGTTCCCTTACAGGAATAATAGGGCTGATGATATCCACCACCCACCCCCTCCACACACACACATGCATACTGTGCCACTGTACAGATTAGATTACAATGAATTAGAAAGCCCCCAGCATGAGGCTTGGTGCACCCACACTCAGTAAATGTTTGGGAATCTAAATGTTCTCTTTCTCCATTAAACTGCAATCAAAAAAATGGTGTTTTAAGATAACAATGACAGAAAACTGAGTCAGCAAGTGAAGGGTAAGTCAAATATATGTGTTTTTTTCCCCTTTTTCTTCTTTACATTTTCTTCCCCCAAGAGACACAGTCATCCCCAAAGCTCAAATGCATTAGCCACCCTGTGGAGCCTTTGGGAGAGAATTTTGTCTTTCATTTATTTTTCTCCTAGGATCTTCATATTGGATGAAACTTGCATACATATATTTTCCCACATCTTAATTTTCTCATACCCGACTCAACGCACACTTCTTTGACTATCATTGCTTCTATTTCTCAATGTTCTTTTGATTTCTGTATTGATTTTATTTAAAATTGTGCAGCCTTAAGAGATCTTAAAGGCATTTTCCAAAATACAATAAAGAATAAATAGGGTTCATTCACTCTCAACTGTCTTTCCTGGTTCCAGACTCTACCTCTGCCCATATTTTAGGTGAGAAAATTGTCAACCTGAACATGAAAGAGAAGCTTACTATTCACTTCTTCATCAAGACATCCTAAGTGATTTCTGGGCTGTCTGAATACTCCTGATGATTGTGGGTACTTACCCTGTCTCAGACATTTACTTACATGTCTTCTCCTGATCGCACCTTGTGCATCTCATGTTTCACTCTTTTATTTACCATCTACCATGTGATAGCATGCTGAATATCCCAGGGTGGTATTCGTCTTCACTTACACCTACCAATATGTCTCCATATAACTTCCATTCTATCGTCCTGAGCTATGACAGAAACATGCTGCCGGAACACAGAAGACAGAGCAGCTGATGGTTCCTTCAGGTGTGGGGAAGACTTTGCAAAAGAATTCAGTCATGATAAGCAAAGGTTTTCTGTGAGGAAAATACCTTGAAGACACAGAATTCCAGGTGATGAAATAGAATGATAAGAGGCATGCATGTGGGAAGGTACAACTGAAGAAGAAGAAAAAAAAAAAGACGCTTACAAGAGGAGCATAAAGAGAAAGCGAAACATAAAACCTCTCAGACTGACAAAAGCAGTGTCTGTATGAGAGAGAAGCAAAGGAGTTTCCTGCATATGGGGACAGTATTTATCTTTTTTTTTTAATTAGTGAACGATTTATCATTGTCCCAGTTTTATTAATAAATGATTAGCTTGGATCACTATATAAGTTTAAAACATATACCACAATGGTTTGATTTTCATATTTATATATATTGTGAAAAGGTTATCATAATTGGTTCAATTGACATCATTCTTTTTTTCTTTTTGGGGGGGCACAAGAGAGTAAAAGCCAAATTTCTGTAGGATTATGAAGCAAGAAATCCTTTGCGAATTATGAAAATTAAAGAGGTTATGATTTATTTTGACAGTAAAGATTAGTTTTTGTTATTTTAAATCTCACATCCTCCTTTTAACTTTTAAGATAAAGTCTAAAAGCCTGCAGAGCCTTCTGTAAACTGCTACCATTCTACCTCTGCAGCCTCACTTCTGATTCTGGCTGGGATGCCCCTGTGCCCTACTGCCACATCACTTCTCTTATCTGAGTGCCACTCAATTTGCAAGGGCTTTTGCCACTCTCTGGGACTCTCTCTCTCTAACCCCAAACTTGCCTTCATAAGTCCTGACTGTCCTCCAGTGTCTGCTCAAGTATTACCTCCTTTGATAAAACTTCTTTGAACACCACTGTTAATCTCCCTGCTTTAGAAAACCGAAGTGGATACACTCTTTGTATTTTCCCACAGCACTCTAACAAGTTCAGTTCAGTTCAGTTGCTCAGTTGTGTCCGACTCTTTGTGACCCCATGAATCGCAGCATGGCAGGCCTCCCTGTCCATCACCAACTCCCAGAGTCCACCCAAACCTATGTCCATTGAGTCGATGATGCCATTCACCCATCTCATCCTCTATTGTCCCCTTCTCCTCCTGCCCTCAATCTTTCCCAGCAGCAGGGTCTTTTCCAATGAGTCAGCTCTTCGCATGAGGTGGGCAAAGTATTGGAGTTTCAGCCTCAACATCAATCCTTCCAATGAACACCCAGGACTGATCTCCTTTAGGATGGACTGGTTGGATTTCCTTGCAGTCCAAGGGACTCTCAAGAGTCTTCTCCAACACCACAGTTAAAAAATATCAATTCTTTGGCACTCAGCTTTCTTTATAGTCCAACTCTCAAATCCATACATGACCACTGGAAAAACCATAGCCTTGACTAGGTGGACCTTTGTTGGCAAAGTAATGTCTCTGCTGTTTAATATGTTGTCTAGGTTGGTCATAACTTTCCTTCCAAGGAGTAAGCGTCTTTTAATTTCATGGCTGCAATCACCATCTGCAGTGATTTTGGAGCCCAGAAAAATAAAGTCAGCCACTGTTTCCACTGTTTCCCCATCTAGCTGCCATGAAGTGATGGGACTGGATGCCATGATCTTCGTTTTCTGAATGTTGAGTTTAAGCCAACTTTTTTACTCTCCACTTTCACTTTCATCAAGAGGCTCTTTAGTTCTTCTTCACTTTCTGCCATAAGGGTGGTGTCATCTGCATATCTGATGTTATTGATATTTCTCCTGGCAATCTTGATTCCAGCTTGTGCTTCCTCCAGCCAGCGTTTCTCATGATGTACTCTGCATATAAGTTAAATAAGCAGGGTGACAATATACAGCCTTGACGTACTCCTTTTCCTATTTGGAACCAGTCTGTTATTCCATGTCCAGTTCTAACTGTTGCTTCTTGACCTGCATACAGATTTCTCAAGAGGCAGGTCAGGTGGTCTGGTATTCCCATCTCTTTCAGAATTTTCCACAGTTTGTTGTGATCCACATAGTCAAAGTCTTTGGCATAGTCAGTAAAGCAGAAATAGATGTTTTTTCTGGAAATATCTTGCTTTTTTGATGATCCAGCAGATGTTGGCAATTTGATCTCTGGTTTCTCTGCCTTTTTAAAATCCAGCTTGAACACCTGGAAATTCACAGTTCATGTATTGCTGAAGCCTGGCTTGGAGAATTTTGAGCATTACTTTACTAGCATATGAGATGAGTGCAATTGTGCGGTAGTTTGAGCATTCTTTGGCATTGCCTTTCTTTGGGTTTGGAATGAAAACTGACCTTTTCCCATCCTGTGGCTACTGCTGAGTTTTCCATATTTGCTGGCATATTGAGTGTAGCACTTTCACAGCATCATCTTTCAGGATTTGAAATAGCTCAACTGGAATTCCATCACCCCCACTAGCTTTGTTCATAGTGATGCTTCCTAAGGCCCACTTGACTTCACATTCCAGGATGTCTGGCTCTAGGTGAGTGATCACACCATCATGATTAGCTGGGTTGTGAAGATCTTTTTTGTACAGTTGTTCTGCATATTCTTGAAACCTCTTCTTAATATCTTCTGCTTCTGTTAGGTGCCTACCATTTCTGTCCTTTATTGAGCCCATCTTTGCATGAAATGTTCCCTTGGTATCTCTAATTTTCTTGAAGAGAGCTCTGCTGCTACTGCTAAGTCACTTCAGTCGTGTCCGACTCTGTGTGACCCCAAAGACAGCAGCCCATCAGGCTCCCCCATCCCTGCGATTCTCAGGCAAGAACACTGGAGTGGGTTGTCATTTCCTTCTCCAATTCATGAAAGTGAAAAGTGAAAGTGAAGTTGCTCAGTCATGTCCGACTCTTCACAACCCCATGGACTGCAGCCTACCAGGCTCCCCCATCCATGGGATTTTCCAGGCAAGAGTACTGGAGTAGGGTGCCATCGCCTTCTCTGGAAGAGATCTCTAGTCTTTCCCATTCTATTGTTTTCCTCTATTTCTTTGCATTGATCACTGAGGAAGGCTTTCTTATCTCTCCTTACAGTTAGTTAATTGGATTATTGACATTATTTGTTATAAGAGTAGAGTATGAGTATTATTCAGCCTTTCATTTATTTATTCATCCACCACAAAGACAGAAATATAGACCAATGGAACAAAATAGAAAGCCCAGAGATAAATCCACGCACATATGGACACCTTATCTTTGACAAAGGAGGCAAGAATATATGGATTAAAGACAATCTCTTTAACAAGTGGTGCTGGGAAATCTGGTCAACCACTTGTAAAAGAATGAAACTAGAACACTTTCTAACACCATACACAAAAATAAACTCAAAATGGATTAAAGATCTAAACGTAAGACCAGAAACTATAAAACTCCTTGAGGAGAACATAGGCAAAACACTCTCTGACATACATCACAGCAGGATCCTCTATGACCCACCTCCCAGAATATTGGAAATAAAAGCAAAAATAAACAAATGGGACCTAATTAACCTTAAAAGCTTCTGCACATCAAAGGAAACTATTAGCAAGGTGAAAAGACAGCCTTCAGAATGGGAGAAGATAATAGCAAATGAAGCAACTGACAAACAACTAATCTCGAGAATATACAAGCAACTCCTACAGCTCAACTCCAGAAAAATAAATGACCCAATCAAAAAATGGGCCAAAGAACTAAATAGACATTTCTCCAAAGAAGACATACAGATGGCTAACAAACACATGAAAAGATGCTCAACATCACTCATTATCAGAGAAATGCAAATCAAAACCACTATGAGGTATCATTTCACACCAGTCAGAAGGGCTGCGATCCAAAAGTCTACAAGTAATAAATGCTGGAGAGGGTGTGGAGAAAAGGGAATCCTCTTGCACTGTTGGTGGGAATGCAAACTAGTACAGCCACTATGGAGAACAGTGTGGAGATTCCTTAAAAAACTGGAAATAGAACTGCCTTATGACCCAGCAATCCCACTGCTGGGCATACACACTGAGGAAACCAGAAGGGAAAGAGACACGTGTACCCCAATGTTCATCGCAGCACTGTTTATAATAGCCAGGACATGGAAGCAACCTAGATGTCCATCAGCAGATGAATGGATAAGAAAGCAGTGGTACATATACACAATGGAGTATTACTCAGCCATTAAAAAGAATACATTTGAATCAGTTCTAATGAGGTGGATGAAATTGGAGCCTATTATACAGAGTGAAGTAAGCCAGAAAGAAAAACACCAATACAGTATACTAATGCATATATATGGAATTTAGAAAGATGGTAACAATAACCCTGTGTACGAGACAGCAAAAGAGACACTGATGTATAGAACAGTCTTATGGACTCTGTGGGAGAGGGAGAGGGTGGGAAGATTTGGGAGAATGGCATTGAAGCATGTAAAATATCATGTATGAAACGAGTTGCCAGTCCAGGTTCGATGCACGATACTGGATGTTTGGGGCTGGTGCACTGGGACGACCCAGAGGGCTGGTATGGGGAGGGAGGCGGGAGGAGGGTTCAGGATGGGGAACACATGTATACCTGTGGTGGATTCATTTTGATATTTGGCAAAACTAATACAATTATGTAAAGTTTAAAAATAAAATAAAATTAAAAAAATATATTGAGAACTTACTTTAGGCTTTTTGAAAAAGACACATGATTTCTGCCTTCACAGATCTTACAATCTCATGTGAGAAATAAATAGGCAAGTGCAATAGAGTCTGGTAAATTTTATGATGGCAGAAGTACATGATGCTTAAGCAAGCTCATGGGGAGGTCATTTAGCTTGGATGGAGGAGAACAGAGAATAAGTAAAGGACAAGGATTTAGGAAGACCTGAAGTAAATATTTCTAAGCTGAAACCTTATTTATTCAATACAGTGAGCACTTACAATATGCCAGGTACAATTTGAGATAGATCTGTGATCAGAAGACAAAGATCCATACCTTGTAGAGTTGAGGGTTTAGTGTTGGGATACAGGAAAGAAATCATAGTTATAAATAATTGAATTATATAGTATGTCAGAACATAGCATGTGCTATGGATTAAAAAGAAAAATAATGTAGAGCAAGTTAGGTATTTGGAGTGGTTGAGTAATGGGTAGGTGTTGGAAATACTTAAAGTATCTCTGATCTTTGAAAAACTGGGGGTGTTTGGGAGTGCTGAGTCCTAACTGGCAGACCAGGAGGGAATGTCAAGTAAGGTGGTTGGAATGAAAGGGGTGCAAGGATATGGAAGTTGAGGCAGAAGGACTATCAAGTTGAGGCGGAAGGACTATCAGTAAGGTCATAGGATCCTGAACTCAAAGAAGAACTGTATCAACCATAATGAAATAGGAAACGTATGACATATATCAGGGTTATTTGAAACGGGTTTAATAAAGAAATATGGGTATAAAGGTAGAAGAAGGGGTATGTTGGGCAAGTTTGTAGTTTCCTCGGTTCTGTCTTGTAGCAACAAAAGTCTGAAGCGACGGACCAGTGTTATAGCCCTCGGGAGGACCAGTGTCAGGCCCCTCAGATGGACCAGTGTTACAGCTCCGTTTTACAGCTCATTTTTATTTAGAAAGTAAAGGAAAATACATTCTTGAGGCGTGAGGGCATGCCAACCCAAAAGATGCAAAGAGAAGAGAGGCCCCAGCCCAGTTTTGGCTCTTTTTATATGTTCTTTTCTCCTCCCCCTGGGCCTGCCCTATGTAAATTGGGCTAGCCACGAGTGCTGTTTGTTTTACCTGAGGTCCTCACTGTGGTCCTCGGACCTACCTTTGTTCTATTTTCCTGGGCTTTTCCCTTCTGTGTCTTTTAACCACCGCCATTCTGGACTCCTTTTTCCTATTCTAACTACCTAACAGATATGAGAAAATTACAAAGGATAAGGAAGCACCCAGGGCTTAAAACAGTAGAACCCATTACCATTCTGAACTGAAGGATAAACGATGTCATCTCTTACAGAACCTGGTGAGGAAAGGGCTGCCAACAGGAGCTGAGCTGAAATAATCAGACAGCTATCAGCAGCCCCACAGGCAGCAGCAAACTCCCTCTCCTTCCTTCAGTGCCTGGTTGCTGTACCCTGTGGATGAAATCCAATCACAAGCCAAAGACTATGGAAATAGGTGGGCAGTGAATTTAGAGAGATGAAAGAAGTTTCTGAGAAGTTTATTCTTGTGAGTGAGAGGCTCCTGGGTAATGAATGTGTTTAAAAACAAGGGTTTAATCAAATGAATGAAGAAAAGGAGAGATTTGATACGGAGTTATAGACAGGATTAACAATACCTGCTCTTGGTGAAGGAGATTTTTGAAGTTAGACTGAGAAGGGAGTAGTAAATATTTATCACAGTTGGCCATGAATTGGTGTCTAGGAAGAAGAACGACTATCACAGCCATGTTTTGAAAACTACCGGAAAACTGCTTTTGTCTTGCTTTTTGTATTTCCATCTATTTGTCAGTGTCGTGATCTTGGTGGTGAAACCCCTTCTATAGCTGGCTTCCATTCCTCATTAAAGGGACCCTCTTCAGTACCAGCATGAGCTCAGAATTCAGCTAATGCTCTGATACAAACAACCAGTGATGTGATCTGGAGGAAATTAGCCCACATGCCAAAAATGTATAAAAACTTCAAAAATTCAGAGTGGAGAAGGAAGGAAAGAATGAGACTTTTTGCCTTAGTGTTACGGCCTTCTCACAATCCATATTTCATTGGTAACTGATAATATTCATATATATTTGAGAAATCAGATTACATTAGAATATCACTGTAGAATCAGAAGCATGATGCAGCTGCAAACAAATGTACTTTAATAAGAAACAGATGAATCGTCTTACCCTGACCCTGCCTTAGGACAGTGAATAAAACCAAGAAAATGAAATCAGTGAGGCAGAATGTCAGAGTGAGAACAGGGTGCAGGGCTGTTTTATTTTGTTTTAATGCTAAAATGGGATGCTTATTGACTTTATGGTCAGATTTACTGGTCTGATTTCCTTGACTTAGCTTTTTCTTTGCCATGTCATCACATCTTCCATCAAAAGAAATGGTATCAAAGCTTCCCACCTAGAAAATAGGCAGCATTCAAATTCTTTGGCTAAGGCTGAGAGGAGAGTTTGCATAATTTATGAGACCTTTAAGTGTTTGGAAAGGAGACTCAACTTGCTTTTATCTGTTAAATGGACACAGTGTCATGAAGAAGCCCCATGCCCTCTGGATCTCTCCTTCTCTGTGAAGTTTTTCTCCCTATGGGGAAGACCATCAGGCATTAAATTGCTTGGAAGTCTGTGAAGATTCTTATTCATGGTTTGAACTGGAAGAATTTAAGTGGTGGTGGTGGTGGTGTTGAGTGTCATAACTAGAGACTTGTTTCCAACTGATTACTTGTACCAGGGGCTGTGGGAAGCCCTGGAGCTGGAGTTGATAGGCACCATTGAGAACAAAAAGAAAAAGACTGAGACACAATAGCAGTGAAGATGTCATCAGAAGACAGAATGAAAGAAAACTTGAAACTGGCAAATAGCAGATAGCTGATAGGTGGCACTAGCAGTAAAGAACCCGCCTGCCAATGCAGAAGACATAGGAGACCAGGGTTTGATCCTGGGGTCATGAAGATCCCCTGGAGAAGGGCATGGTAACCCACTTTGGTATTCTTGTCTGGAGAACCTCATGGACAGAGGAGCCTGGTGAGCTACAGTCCACGGGCTCACAAAGCATCAGACAGGACTGAGCGATTGAGCATGTAGATAGCTGAAGAGGGAAAGAACAGTCAGGTCCTGGTAGATAGAGGTAAGAATTAGAAAAATGGTGCAAAGTTTTACTTTGGCCGTTAACTTTCTGACTTTAGCAGAGAGTCAGTGGCCGTTCTTTGCAGCCCATTGTGAACAGATGTTTTCCTGTGGAGTTTTAGAATGGAATTTGAAGGGCTGTGGACCAGAGTAAAAGGACTTATGTAGTGTGAAATTAGAGTTGTAAGTGATTAGCAAAATGGAAACTTTCTGCCCTGTAACTGTTAAATGATCTTTCTAGAGTCTATATTTAATGGTGATATGCAAATATTAACAGTTTACAAGTAGTTAAGCATAGTAGATAGACTTTCCATATAAACTATACCAATTTGATTTAATGCAGGAACCTAGAAGTTGGCTTAGCATTACTAATATTGCTATTTACCACCTAACCATTGCTTTTTCCCCTGTCCAAAATCCACTTTATGTAGGCAAATGACTATAGGGAATTGCACCCCATCTCCTAACTATCTAGAACAATGGCATTGCTCTCAAAGGTAAAGAAGTCTTTTTAGAGGCTGGCAATTTAAAATCAGAGCATTCATGGTGGGAAGGGAGTTTTAAAGCCATCTAATCCTATCACGTATCTGCTGCTTAAATGTCTTCTATAACAGCGGCTTTCAGCTGACTTGTACCTGGGAGCAGGGGCAACAAGTCCTTACATTCAGAAAGTGTGCATTGAGAAACCACCATGAGGCAGATACTGCACTAGGAATACAATGGATAATAAGACAGACATCACACCTGCTTTTATGAAACTTTCAGTGGAAAAGACAGATGGTTAAAAGGTAAGCCAAAAGAAAAAAAAAACCTGCAATGATTTTAAAGAATTATAACACTAGAAAACATTAAAGAAGGTTGAATAACAGTTAAAACTAGCTCTCTGAAAATGTTTGCAGTCTTCAGACTACCCTGCCTATGCCAAAGCAAGAGTGCAAAGATAGCTCACGATATCAGAGCATGTACATGGGTCCCTCCCTCACTGTCAAAGCTAAACATAATGTTCAGATCAGAGCAAACTGCTTAAGGGAGCTACTCTGTCCTTATTTTATATGGACAAAGGGATACTTATGAATCTGGATGATGAAGGAACTTGATAATGCATATTCATTAATTTGTCACATATTCCTTGGGTACCTGCTATGTGCTAGTAACTGCAGGGATAACAGCCCACGAGGACAGAGACTTTTTGTTGTTCACCTCTGTACCCTCTAGAATAGTAGCTGGCACAGGGTAGATGCTAGATTAGTTAGGGTTCTCCAGAGAAATAGAACCAATATAATAATAGCATATATTAATAATGATATATTAAAAGATTATATATTAAAACATTAATATCATATCTATATCATATATTAAAACATTAATAATCATATATTAATATGTGCATGCACATTCACTCAGTCATATCTGACTCTTTGAGACCCCATGGACTTGTAGCCCACCAGGCTCCTCTGTGCATGGAGCTTTCCAGGCAAGTATACTGGAGTTGGTTGCTATTTCCTACTCCAGGGGATCTTCCCAATCTGGGCATTAAAACCATGTCTCCTGCATCTCCTGCATTGGCAGGTAGATTCTTTACCACTGTCTCACCTGGGAAGCCATACACAAACACACACACACACACACACACACACGGATATGATAGGACTTGCCTGCTAGTCATGAAGGTTAAGAAGCCCCACAATCTTCCATCTGTAAGCTGAAGAATCAGGAAAGACTAGTATAATTAAGTCCAAGCCCTAAGGCCTGAGAACCAGGAGCACAGATATCCAAGGGTAGAAAAAAATTGATGTTTCAGCTCAGAGAGACAATGTAGCCTTCTTCCACCTTTTTGTTCTATTAATTTGCTCTATTAATATCCACTTCTTCAGTGGATTGGTTGATGCCCACCCACATTGGTGAAGGCAATTTTCTTTACTCAGTCTACTGATTCACATGCTAATCCCTTTCAGAAACACCCTCAGATGCACTCAGAAATAATGTTGTATCAGCTATCTAGACATCCCTTAGCTGGGTCCAGCTAACATACAAAAGTAACCATCACAGGTCCTTACTATATTATTTAACTGAATAAACAGATCAATATAAGGCATTGAGAATTCAAATCCTAAAATAATTAAGTTTACTACGTTGGTGGCTCGGACAGTAAAGAATTTGCCTGCAGTGCAGGGAGTGAGGATCCATGAGCCAGAAAGATCCTTTGGAGAAGGGAATGGCAACCCACTCCAGTATATTTTCCTGAAGAATTCCATGCACAGAGGAGCCTGGAAGGCTACATGAAGTAGTAGACTCTCTTCTACTATTTTGTGAAGAGTCGAACACAACTGAGCAACTTACACTAATGCTAACTAACTTTACAATAGCAAGCCTAGGAGGCTGAACATTTTCAAATTTTACAACTGATGAAACTGGGTCTTAAAAGGCTAAGATAGTGGGTTATGCTTGCATAGTTAATGAAAGAGACAGCCAATATTAAAGATCACTTCTGCCTAATTCTTATTGTGCACTCAGAGGTCTCTTGTCATGACAGTGGGATATCGAGAAGCAGAATCCTGATACAAGCTATGACCATGTGTTCCTCAACTAAATTTGTCCTGTGACTTTGAAATAAGTTTCCAAAATTCATATCTCAAGATAGAGTCCTCCAGAATTTGGTCCCTGACTAAATCTAGTCTTTCTAAAGATTTATATTAGCCTCTCCTCTTAAAGTTTCTTTTAGTCCACAACAGAAGTCTATTTGCCTTGAGCGTGTTAAATTTCTTATCATTTCCATGCTTTTCCATACACTAGAGCTTCCTTGCATTGTGGCTCAGATGGTAAAGAATTTGCCTGCAATAAAGGAGATGCAGGTTCAATTCCTGGGTTAGGAAGATCCCCTGGAGAGTGGAATGACAACTCACTCCAGTATTCTTGCCTGGAGAATCCCATGGGCAGAGGAGCCTGGTAGACTACATCGTCCATAGGGCTGCAAAGATTTGGACATGACTAAGTGGCTAACACACTTTCCATACACTGTCGCTCCACATGAAATTTGCTTTGTTCCTGCTCTTGCTCATAAGATTTCCACCAGTTTTCCAAAATCTAGCCCAAGAGCCCCCCTCTACAACATGTCTTCTCTAAACCCCAGGACAGAATCAGGCATCCCTGCTCTATGATCCTCTGGCTCTCTACACACCCCTCTATCATGTAACTATGAAATCCTCAAATTGTTCCTGGTACTGGTCTATCTTGCCAACATGACTTTGAGCTCTTAGGAGAATGGGTCTATATTTTATTTCATTCCTGTGGTTTAATCAAATGGATGATGAATAGATAAATTAATCCCAGAATGAACAACCAAGACTGTGGTACCTGTGAGGATACACCATTAGGAGTAGAATCTAGCACTACTCCAGAATGACAAAGATATTAGGTGATTGACAAAAACTTATCAGACAGTAATCAGGTATTAGAACTAGGGGATACAAAAAGAGGGGTAAAGCTTGTGAGAAGCAAAAGCCAGGGGCGTTAGGGCCTTTCCCGGTGGTCCAGGCGAAGTCTAGACTCCACGCTCTCAAAGCAAGAGGCCCAGGTTTCATTTCTGGTTGGGGAAGTAAATCCCGCATGTTGTAGCTAAGAATTTGCATGCCACAACTAAAGATCCTGCATGCCACAATTAAAGATTCCATGTGCTGCTCTTAAAGGAGCCCACATACAGCAACTGAAGCATCCGTGTGCCTTAACTAGGGATGCTGAATGTTGCCCTGAGGATTGAGACCCCCTAGTGCTGCAACTGGGAACCAGTACAGCCGAACCAAAAAATTAAAAAAAAAAAAAAAAAATGAAGCAAAGTCTAGGTGTTTTTTTTTTTTTCCAGTCCCTGTGTTAGAATACAACCTAATTAAGTCCCAGCTGCCAAGAATGAGGCTATGAGAGGGTGAGTGGAGAAATTATTTGTATCTCGCAGTTTAGAAATCAACTGATTCAGCTCTGGTGGGGAAAAGGGATTGAGAATCTGGCCATGAGAAGACTATGACTCACGTTGACTTTTTTCTCCTCTCCTGGGTTCTCCTGAAACCCTATACTCTTTTGAATAGGCTTAACTACAACTTGAATTGCTTAAAGCTGCACTTAGAGATGACTCCATTCTCACTGAAATGAATTCTCCTTTCACAGATTTTTGTACTTAGAGAACATCTCTTTCTCTTTGGAGCTCTTTTGGATATTGATTTTGACTCAAACTTGTCTTACCAAAATAAAAAAGAAATCTCCCAATCAATTTTTGCTTTAGTTGAAAGCAATATAGCTTTTCAAACTAGAATTTTTTTTTCCAATGGTACAAAGTATGTAAGATGAGAAAACCCTGGGATTGAGAATTTTGATCCTTCTGAAGTTCATTGCTTTGTTTATATGTACATTTCTACCCAATTCTTAAGCAGTACTGTTTTATTTTCCCTATTCTGGTGTGTGAAGTTGTGCTTTGCTTCTAGCAAGTACCTACCAAATAGTAGTCAAACAGAGTTGAAATAATGACAGCTATAATTATGCAAAGAGTATGTCAGAAATAAAAATTGCATAAACCTATTTTTCTTAATTTACCCCAATGGCTAGTATATACCGAGCATAACTGCCTAGGTTTAGGTTCTAGCTTTACCAGCTATTCAAATAGATGGGTATACTTCAGGGCCTTCCTGGTGACAGACACCTTGCTGTCCCCAGCTTCTTGCTTGTAAGAAGAAACAATTTAGTCTCCCAGGCCTTCCCTAAGTTTCAAAGTGCAGACTCAAACAGATTAGACAAGTGAGAAAATGAATAAACAAAGGAAAAGCAGTTTCAAGCAAGAAAAGCAATAATAGCTTGAACAATAGAGTCACAGGATTCCTAGTCCCTCTTCAAGGAATGTAGGTAACAATCTGATGCATATCTCTGAGTTGCTTTGCAGAAACCAAGACCTCCTTCGCCCCACCCACGCAGTGGAAGATGGTGACTACATGCTGATCACAAGCGTGAAGACCTCAGACTGTTTGGAATCAGAAGACTGATGACTGAAACATTGTCTTGTTACCTTACCACCAAGCAATCAAAAAAACAACAACAAAAATCTATGAGCTGATCATGCATCCTGGGCCCCTCAATCCCAGTGTTATCACTTAAAAATGTTTTCCCAAAAGATATTGAGAAGTCTTAGATCATTTGAGCACTAGCTGCCCATTCTCCTTTCTTAGTGCCCTGCAAATGAATGCAGTACTTTCCTTCATCACAACCCACTGTCAGTAGATTGACTTTGTTGCACTTTGGGCAAATGAATCAGAGTTTGGTTTGGTAATATTATATGATCTATAATCTTGAATAAGATACCTCTGTATGTGTCAATAGGCTTATCTCTAAGATGGGAATGCCAACATCTGCTGGATCATCGAAAAAGCAAAAGAGTTTCAGAAAAACATCTATTTCTGCTTTATTGACTATGCCAAAGCCTTTGACTGTGTGGATCACAATAAACTGTGGAAAATTCTGAAGGAGATGGGAATACCAGACCACTTGACCTGCCTCTTGAGAAACCTGTATGCAGGTCAGGAAGCAACAGTTAGAACTGGACATGGAACCACAGACTGGTTCCAAATAGGAAAAGGAGTACGTCAAGACTATATTGTCACTCTGATTATTTAACTTATATGCAGAGTACATCATGAGAAACACTGGGCTGGAAGAAGCACAAGCTGTAATCAAGATTGCTGGGAGAAATATTAATAACCTCAGATATGCAGATGACACCACCCTTATGGCAGAAAGTGAAGAGGAAATAAAAAACCTCTTGATGAAAGTGAAAGAGGAGAGTGAAAAAGTTGGCTTAAAGCTCAACATTCAGAAAGCTGAGATCATGGCATCCGGTCCCATTACTTCATGGCAAATAGATGGGGAAACAGTGGAAACAGTGTCAGACTTCCTTTTTGGGGGCTCCAAAATCACTGCTGATGGTGACTGCAGCCATGAAATTAAAAGACGCTTACTCCTTGGAAGGAAAGTTATGACCAACCTAGACAGCATAAAAAGCAAAGACATTACTCTGTCCACAAAGGTCCATCTAATCAAGGCAATGGTTTTTCCAGTAGTCATGTATGGATGTGAGAGTTGGACTATAAAGAAAGCTGAGCACTGGAGAATTGATGCTTTTGAACTGTGGTGTTGGAGAAGACTCTTGAGGGTCCCTTGGACTGCAAGGAGATCCAACCAGTACATTCTAAAGGAGATCAGTCCTAGGTGTTCATTGGAAGGACTGATGTTGAAGCTGAAACTCCTATACTTTGGCCACCTGATGTGAAGAGCTGACTCACTGGAAAAGATCCTGATGCTGGGAAAGTTTGAGGGCAGGAGGAGAAGGGTATGACAGAAGATAAGATGGTTGGATGACATCACTAACTCAATGGACATGGGTTTGGGTAAACTCCGGGTGTTGGTGATGGACAGGGAGGCCTGGCATGCTGCAGTCCATAGGGGTGCAAAGAGTTGGACACTACTGAATGACTGAACTGAACTGAAGATGGAAATGAAAATTACACCTATCTCTTAGGTTCTTGTGAGGATTAAATGAATTAATATATGTAAAGTTCTTGATACAGGATCAATATATATTAAGATCAATGCAAATCCTAGGCCTTTGTACTTTTATGAAACCCTCTGCTTTGATTTTTTCTGATTTTTTTCCCCTGGAAATTAGGTTAAATATGGAAAAGTGGAATTTTATTTATGTATTAATTTGTTTATAAATTTCCCTTTGTAGATCTACCCTGCTGCCTGCTAGCCTTTACCAAAAAACAGCAGTCCCTTTGGTGAAGTAAGTAGGTTATGCCCTGGGAAGTCCCACAAAATAATGATGGATCAAGGACAGTAGGTGACCCAAAAAGATAACCAATATAAAGCAATTTTATTTTTAGACAGACTGGGACTTGTGAAATTTAAGTTTGTAAAAAGTAGAGAGTATTCATTTGATTTTCTTCAACTTCATTCCACATTGAATTCTCTGCAAAGACACTGTCTGAACCATTATTGTGAAGTGCAGAAAACAAAAGCCTTGATATTTAAGTTCACTTGACCTTGAATGCTGGCTGTACAACTTGATGTGAACATGGGCATATCATGAAATTTCTCCAAGTCTAGTTTGCTCATTTATGATTATAAGAAGGTCATAATAGTATGATTAATTAAAATTTAAGGAATGATTTAAGCTCTTAAACTAAACACACACATACATACACTGTATCCATGTAGTCACATAGGCACATGTTAACAGACACTTGTATTACCCTGCATATCATCACTCCAAGTTAATAATGGTTGTTTCAGTTTTACAAATACATTCAGAAACAGACAAACATGATGAGCAATTTACCAAAGTCACATAGAGAATAAGTGGCAGATCTAATATCTGAACCTAAATGTTTCTGGCTATAAAGCCATGATCTCTGGCTTTATTACACCATCTTTTGTTACACAGCTGATCTGAGCATTAATGCAGTGATCTAGAAAATATCTAGTATGAGATCCAGTGTATGGTAGATTCTTCATAAATACTACTTTAATACTAAAGTAATAGTTACTTTAATACTAAAGTAATAATAAATAATAGCTACTATAATACTTGAATGCTTTGTTGAATGATGATAATGGTGATGCCTTTAATGATAATAGAAACACATATTATTTACCACCTATTTAGAATTATACTTTATATACTTTGCATTTATTAGCTTATTTAATCAATATTATAGGAGCAGGAACATTGTTAATATCATCCCCATTTTAAAAATTAAAAAAAGGAAAAGTGAGAGAAAGAGAGGGAGAGAGAGAGGAATGGGGTGGGGATAAAGAAGGGTTAGAATTTTTTGAAAATAAATCAGATTTAAATTCAGGACTGTATGATTTATTCATATCTAGCAACAATCTTGCCCATAAAGTATTTGAAACTATTCCTTGCCTTTTAAAGAATGATTCTAATTTTCCTTTTTTCTAATACCTTAGTTTGAAGTGGCTGAGTACTTAAAACACGTGCATGCCATTTAAAATTATTAGTCATTCTTTATTTTTATACCATAGCCAATGAGTTTTATCCCAGTCTCTACTTTAAAAAGGGCTTCCCTGGTGGCTCAGATGGTAACAAATTTGCCTGTCATGTGGGAAATCTGGGTTCAATCCTTGGGTTGGAAAGACCCCCTGGAAGAGGGCAGGGAAACCCACTCCAGTATTCTTGCTTGGACAATTCCCATGGACAGAGGAGCCTGGTGAGCTACAGTCATGGGGTTGCAAAGAGTTGGACACGACTGAGTGACTAAGCACACTATTTAAAAAGGGAAATTCCATCACAAAGTCGAGTAGCAGGCCTAAAGTTTAGTCTTCCATATGGTAGTTTATCTTTAAGCTGGAGCAATTAACCTGAGATAGTCTGCGAGATACACCTGTCTGCTAGCTGTCTCTCTCCCCAAACTTATGGTACTTACTGATGCTCTATGTGTATAGAGTGCTAGGTACCCAAATTGAATAATGCAATATAAACCTTGTCCTCGAGTTAACAGAAGGGAAGGCAACATAGACATCTCATGCAGAGGTGGTACACTGGGAACCGAAAGTATTCAAATGAATCCCCAATGCATCCATCTAGCACATGTCCTGAGCTCAAATCTAGACTCTTTCTAAGTCATCAACCTCTCTAACATCTGCACGAATTGGTTTGAAACTTTTCCTTTTCTCCTAATGATAATGATAAATACCATTCAAAGCAGTTAAAGAAAGCTTGCTCCTCTGAATTTTGCATATGCATATTGAGGGAATGCATTTTGCTCTTTCTATTCCCCTTAGCGGAGAAGGCAATGGCACCCCACTCCGGTACTCTTGCCTGGAAAATCCCATGGATGGAGGAGCCTGGTAGGCTGCAGTCCATGGGGTCGCTAAGAGTTGGACACAACTGAGCGACTTCACTTTCACTTTTTACTTTTCATGAATTGGGGAAGGAAATGGCAACCCACTCCAGTGTTCTTGCCTGGAGAATCCCAGGGACGGGGGAGCCTGGTTGGCTGCCGTCTATGGGGCCACACAGAGTCAGACACGACTGAAGTGACTTAGCAGCAGCAGCAGCATTTCCCTTAGAGTTCTTGATACAAATAGAATAAGGACCCTTTCCAAGACTGCCGATGAAGTTCTACAATGCTAGTCACTCTGTGACTCATCGCAGTGGGTTGTATATTTGCTAAATGGCATGGTGTTGATACTTTTCTTAGTTCCATGCACTTCGAAGAGTCACTTATCCTCCCTATGAAAGTCCTAGTTTCCTAAAACAGAGAGCATAATATCTATTTCAGGAATGTTTTAAAGATCGTATAAAATAATTTAAGGAAAAATCACCACATTTTTTCAAGTTCAATAGATTTGGACAAAATGTAGGTTAATTTAATAGAAAATATAATTTTTAACTTAGGAAATAGTATGGGGTACCAATATGTACCAGAAACTGCAAATAAATTCACTGAGATTTTACTTGCTAAAAAAATAATCTGCATGTAGAGAAATGATCTTAAATATACTTGAAGATTTTATTTATGCCTTACATTAAAAGGCACATCACATTGTTTAAAGAAACAATGTATGTTATAACCTGTGTCAGCCAGGGTCCTCAAGGAATAAGATGGTATAAATTTAGGAAAGTTTAAGGAAAGGACAATTGACTGAATTTAAGGAAAGCAAATAGGCACAGTGCTGTGTACCAAGGCTAGTAATCCGGAGGAGTTTTTACTGGTCATGAACAGATAAATGGAAGAAGCACAACTGAAACCTGAAGAGCATGGCTGTAAGGAGGGAAGAGCCTGACAGACATGTGGCCTTCAGTAGAGGGATGCAGGTAACCATGGTGATGTGAATTCACCCTCTAAGTGCCCTTTCACCTACTCCCAGCACCTTCCATTGGCTGAACCCAACTTAAAGTCAGAGGTCAAAGGAAAAGTTTGCCAGAGCAGGACACAAAAAGGCAGACAGTGAAAGCAGATCTACAGAGGCAAATGAAACATACAAGGAGGGTCATTAACACAAATAAGGAGGTAGCATTACTGCATTGGGATAAGTTGAAAGTAAGGGGATAGCTAAAATGTTATAGGGATACAGATGAAGACGACTTAACTATATGTTCCTCAAAATTATTTTCTGCTTGGTGTTCATGATTTCATGTCTTTGAAGTTCTTTGGGTTCTTTAATACTGAAACATTGCAAGAGCCCTGAACTATGGTAAAAATAACCACTTTCGATACTGACTTTTTGAGTCACCTATAATTCAAAGATCCAAAGACTGATCTGTTGTCTCAACCTCAATGAGTTTGGGTGATGTTTAGAAGTTGGTTACTCTTTATGGAACTCATGTAAGGTCACCTTTAATAATTGAGCTGATAACATTGACCTCTAAGAGAGATTAAACTTCTAGGATTCTATGCTCCAATGTATGGCTTGGACAGCTGCAGGAAAAGGAAAGGATTTAAAGCCGAGGATAAATACGATAAATTTGCTCAAGTGTGTTAATGTTAGATAGAGGTGGTGAAAAGGGAAGTCTTCTTGTTAGCATGCTTAATATAGGCTTGGTGGTTTTAAGTGATCAAAACTATATTAAGCCATCCATACAGATTTTTTAATGTAATGACACAGTTCAGAATCATTGCCCTCCATTTAAATACCTTTCTACAAAACACATTGCTGGTGTGAGTTTCCCTATCTTGCTCTCCTCAGGCCACCTTTCAATCCAATTCCAAGACAATTGGAATTTAGTCTGCAATTGAATTTTTACAAAAGACCACATCTGATGCTTTGGTAAAATCAACACTTACATCATTAGCACAGCCTTAATTATGCTGTCCCCTAACAGAAGGTTAGCTGATCCTACAAGGCTCTTGTGTAATCTTTTGTAGACATGATTGAGGTCTAAACACAATTTTATTGAGTGGTCTCAACACGCTAGGCTCTGGGACATGTGCTCTTACACTGTTGCTCTCACTGATTCTTTAGAACAGTTCTGTGAACTGTTCCCATTTATAGACGAGCACATTGAGTATTGCACTCTTTCCCTCATATGTAATATCCTTCCTGCTCAGAGGTGCTCATTTCTCCAGTTTTTTTTGTGCTGATTAGTTCCTTATTCATTATAAA
Source organism: Bubalus bubalis (assembly GCF_019923935.1). Classification (NCBI taxonomy): domain Eukaryota; kingdom Metazoa; phylum Chordata; class Mammalia; order Artiodactyla; family Bovidae; genus Bubalus; species Bubalus bubalis. The sequence continues at coordinate 95,987,423 of NC_059161.1, read as the reverse complement.
CTTCAGAATTTAACACAAATGTAACCATTTTTAGAAATATAGAGAAAAAGTATGTAGAACTAGTGCCTAAGAAAGTGTGATTTGTGGCTAGATTATTTGGATTTGAATGTGAGCCCTGCCATTTGTTGTTTATTTGACTTTGGTTATCTTATTTAACTTCTTTGCTCCTCAGGTTCCCCATCTAAAAACTATGGGGACTTTTGGAATATATACTGCATTTATCATCCTCCTTGTGCATAGACGTATTATTTCTGAAAAATGCCTTTTGAAATGAGGGTGAGATGTCCTACAGTACCCATTTTTCCTTTCTTCTGGCTGGAATGGGGAAGTGATGGCTGGGGCTACAGATCCCATATTGCATAATGGGATACCATGGGATAAAAGACTATGTGTTATAGAAGACAAAATAGAAGGTTATTGCTATTTTGAACAACCTGTGTCCAGACAGCTTTGTGAATGAGAGAGAAAAAAAAAAGTCTACTATATTTAGCCACTTGTATTTGAGGCTTTCCATCATATATTCACATGGCTTAGAAAGAGGAAAGATAATAAGAGATGAAAGTACAGCCAGAAATAAGGGGTGCAAATTTATCTCAAACTCTTTAAGTTGGATTACCGAGGATCAGAAACATTCCATCATGTGTTGATAAAGCACACGCATGCAGGTTTTAGCATTGCCTAGAAGGCGACTTCACTTTCACTTTTCACTTTCATGCATTGGAGAAGTAAATGGCAACCCACTCCAGTGTTCTTGCCTGGAGAATCCCAGGGACGGGGGAGCCTGGTGGGCTGCCATCTCTGGGGTCGCACAGAGTCAGACACGACTGAAGCGACTTAGCAGCAGCAGCAGCAGAAGGCCCTATGTATTCTCATTTTCCTTTCCTGTTTCACTTTTCTCCAGAGAAGACTTAGCTGACTCCATCCTATTCCTGAGTTGAAAAGGTTATCTACAATTTAGGATTGATCTTTGTTATTATATTTGCCTTTTCTACACTAGGGACACGGGGCCCCACCTATCTTGATTTTGGTGACAAGCTAGCAGTCTGCAAAATGTCTGGCACATGGAAATTCTCAATAATATACATATCCATACTCAGGTGTCTTTTTAGAAATATTGTAAACATTTTCAGGTTCAAACTGAAACAACAATCAAAGTATACTTAAATGACCAAATGGGCTAGACACTTTATGAGGTCTTGTGGAAACGTTCTCATTTAATCTACATAACAACCCTATGAGGGGTAGACATTATAATTTTACAAAGAAGAGGTCCTGAATCCTGAGGCTAACAAACAGCTGAAACCAGACTGAACCACAGGTCTGTCTGGTGCATTATTTTATGATCATTTAATTCTCTGAAATGCTTGTAAGAATGAGAAATCCCAAGAATTTACAAAATGCTCCCTTTTCAACAAATCCCTTGCACTCAGGCACAATATTGTAAGCATAGTTTCTTTACCCTAAAAGAATCAGACTAAGGGGCATCTTCAAAATGAGAGCCAAATGGGCTATCTAATCAATGTCTTTGAGTCTGTTTGACACCATATCCTGTTAAAAAAATCTAATTATATACATACATACATATATATATATACTTAGAATAATTTAAAATATATGCTATAACATAGTCATGTCTATATTTATATATCTATGTATAAATTTTTGTGTAAACACATTTTTTTTAAGAGATAGCATATCCTACCTGGTAGCTGGACGTGGCTTATTACAGAGCCAATGGGAATGAGGGATAGTGAGGAGACTAACTGGCTACTTCTTTAACCCAGGAATAAAAGCATGTGGGTATCTTGATAGCAAGGGAGTGAATTCTCCATTTTAGCATCATTTAACCAAAACATGCTGGCCTGGGTTCCGGTTTCTAAGTGTCTTCCTCCAAAAGGCATTTGTTTTTCCTTTTGTATTATGAGAAAACATGTGTTGTAGTCTGATGGAGTAAGAACCAGTTCACTTGGGTTCCATTCGAGCTCTACCACTTACCGGCCATAACGACCATTGGAAAGTTATTTAAATCTTGAATTTTAATTTTCTAATCTGTGCAAATGGGGATAATTAGAGCACCTGCTCCTCAGGGTTATTCTGGGCATTAAACTGGATAAGGCAGGTAAAGGTCTCAGATCATCATGGATTATTAAAATATACTAGCCCTCTATACAGGCTTACTTCCCCATTTCCAAAGACAGTCCAAAATCAAGAAGGGCCATGCAATAGGCTGGAGAAATAAACACACAGCATTTCCAGGACTGCAGTGGAGATGATATACACCATATCCAGCAAGCACCTGTGTGTGTGTGCTTCCTCTCCCATTTACATTAGAAAATGATTCTCAGAATGTAGCCCAGAAGCAATTAGCTAATGAGAAATGTAGGCTGTGAGAAGGTCAGTTCAAGCCAATGCTGATTATAGTGAGGGATACATCACTAGGGTTAGAAAGTCCCCAAATCTTTTGAAGTTTTCCAAAAAAACTAAGTGAGGTGAAAGTTGCTCAGTCATGTCTGACTCTTTGCAACCCCATGGACTATAGCCCACCAGGCTCCTCCGTCCATGAGATTTTCCAGGCAAGAGTACTGGAGTGGGTAGCCATTCCCTTCTCCAGGGGATCTTCCTGACCCAGGGATTGAATCTGGATCTCCGGCATTGCAGGCAGATATTTTACCAGCTGAGCCACCAGAGGCCTGCCTCCTGCTGGCTGCAGCCTTGGCCAAATCTGCTACTGTGCTTTGTTGCCACAAGAGGGTATAGAGCGAGCAGATAAAGCATGCACACCCTGCTGTGTTTAAAATGGACAACCAACAAGGACCTACTGTATAGCACAGAGAACACTGCTTAACGTTCTGTGGTAGCCTGGGTAGGAGGGGTGTTTGTGGGAGAATGGTTACATGTGTATGGTTGGCTGAGTCCCTTCATAGATCACCTAAAACTATTACAACATCGTTTGTTAACTTGCTATACTCCAATACAAAATAAGTTTTTTCTTTTCTTTTCTTTTTTAAAGCTGATTAAATATCCTTAACTTTATTCCCTCAGGGCAGTTGGTTGACATCCAGCCATGCCTGCAGGCATTCTCTGAGTCACCCTGAGTCCTAGGGCTTCTCTCAGTGAAGAAGGTTTGCTCACCCTTATCCACATATTGACACTTTGATACAAACTTGGCCTTTTCTCCTGGGGAAAGAGGTATTTTCCTCACTCTGCTCCAATCAATTATTTTGAGAATTTCCCAGTTAACAAGAATCAGCTGCCTGACCATGGAATTAGACATATGTGTACTGAGATCCCATCCCTGTTGAGATCCCATCCCTGTTGCCCTCTGACTGTTTGATGATGGTCACTGAGCCCTTGTGAGCCTCTGCACATGTGAAATCATGGCATTGATCTTCGCTTTATGTCTATCACAAAAGTGTAAGGACGAGGAAGTAAAATGGAAAATGCTGAGGTCATCAACTGAAAACATGATGTAAATATTAACCATAAATATAGTTATTTAAATTCTACCTATCTTGGAGTTCCATCTCAAAACACTGCTCTTTTTGAAGCTATCCTTGATGACTCCAAAGCATAATAATTTACCCACTTTGGAGCTCCTACTGAACAGTACATACTTTATAGTAATCAACTTTTTCTCTAAGTATTCTGCATCTTCTTTTTTTCCTCCCTAAGCTGTACCTGAGCTCACTGCAGATAGAGAAGTGTCATTTCCTATCCAACTGAATATTCCCCCATACCTAAGCAGTGCTTAGGGGTTCAATGAGTACCTAGTTGACAGAGTTTAAGATTTAAACTGATTCTGATATCCAAATTCTTATCTCAGCATGCAAAGCTCTGGCGACCTTTGTAGGTGTATGATCACCATTCTCACAGAACAAAAGAAACAAAAGAGTGAAGAACTCCCGGATGCTCTGCCTTTCATGCCAGTTGCCTTGATGAGCAGAATTTGTTTTACCAGGAAGATACCACTTAGATTTTGTACTTATAACCTCTGATTCTTATTTCAAGACTTAGATAAAATCTTATTTTACTTTGTAAATCCTCAGTAGTACCAGTTGTTACCAGTGTGTATCATCAGTATCCACACTGATGCCCCCACCAGTTAAATAATTCTTACACCATGCTATAGTTACCACATGTTTATCTCTTCTAAATTCTGACCTTCACAAGGACAGAAATACAGCTTTTAAAATATATACATATATTTTTATGTTTGGCACATCACATAGTAGGTGCTCAATTATACTGTTCAGCTGGAGTGATATCATGTTCTGTTCTGGACTTTAAAGAAAAAAATCTACAATGAACACTTCACAATGATGCATTAGCGTTTGGATACTGACAATGTATTTTTTCCAACTGCTAAGTGTCTGTCCCTCTACTTGATTTAGTCTAACATCTGGCTTATCTGTAGGCTAATTTATCAGATTGCTTCCCCACCAGATGTGTGGGAAACAGCTGGCAGCCCCTCTCCATTTGAATGCTCTTGGTTCCATCTGAACCAGGTGCCTTTAAGATTACAAATACTAAATTTAATCCTGCTTGAGAATTTCAGAGTATAATCAGAGCTACTAAATTCATTATATATTTGAGAAGTGCTAATACTCTTATTTTTTATTTGCATATGAACATCGTTAGCTTCCTCCAGAACTGAGTTAGTAAAAAAAAAAAATGTTAAATACACACTCTTGAATCAAAAAGACCTTGGTTCTGGCATTTATTAAGTTATTGACTTTGGTCAAGTCACTTAATCCGCTGAGCTGCAGTTTCGGCCTCTGTAAAATGGGGGATAAAATAGACTTGTTTGTGAGGATTACATGATGAGGTTTATAAAGTCCTTAGTGTAGTACTGAGCACATACTAAAATCTTATTACAGTAAACGATAAATGATAAATCTTATTACAGTGGTGATTCAACTTAACGTCCTCTGAAGGCTATGTCCTAGACTTGTGCTAGGAATTGACGTAGAACTAGAAATTAGAGATGACCAAAGGGATTTTTGCCCCTAGGGCTTTCAGTCATGTTGGAACAAGAGCAAGATAAATTTAAAGGGTAATTTGAGACCAGCTAGCAATGGGGTCACTAGGAGTCAGACACAACTGAGGGACTTCTCTTTCACTTTTCACTTTCATGCATTGGAGAAGGAAATGGCAACCCACTCCAGTGTTCTTGCCTGGAAAATCCCATGGACGGAGGAGCCTGGAAGGCTACAATCCATGGGGTCGCTGAGGGTCGGACACAACTGAGCGACTTCACTTTCACTTTTCTGTTTCATGCATTGGAGAAGGAAATGGCAACCCACTCTAATGTTCTTGCCTGGAGAATCCCAGGGACAGGAGAGTCTGGTGGGCTGCTGTCTCTGGGGTCACACAGAGTTGCACATGACTGAAGCGACTTAGCAGTGGCAGCAGCAGCAATATAGAGGGGGTAGAGGAGCACAGAAGATGAAAAATCACCCAACCAGATGAGTTAAGAAAGAGAGGCTACCCACACAATGTGAGTAACTTTGATCTCTTCACATATCCTCAACTTCATCAATGGGAGTCAAAAGAAAAACCACCTACTGAGAATGAGGATATATCATCCCTCAAAAGGGTCAAGAGACACCCTAGTCATATATCCCTAAGGTTCACTTAAAAGAAATGCAAAAAAGGCAAAATGGTTGTCTGAGGAGACCTTACAAATAGGTGAGAAAAGAAGAGAAATGAAAGGCAAAGGAGAAAAGGAAAGATATATCCACCCAAATGCAGGGTTCCAAAGAACAGCAAGGAGAGATAAGAATGCCTTCCTAAGTGATCAATGCAAAGAAATAGAGGAAAACAATAGAATGGGAAAAACTAGAGATCTCTTGAGAAAGTTAGAGATACCAAGGGAACATTTCATGTAAAATGGGCAAAATAAAGGAGAGAAACGTTGTGGAACTTACAGAATCAGAAGATATTAAGAAGACATGGCAAGAATACACAGAAGAACTATACAAAAAAGATCTTAATGACTGAGATAACCATGATGGTGTGATCGCTCACCTAGAGCCAGACATCCTGGAGTGTGAAGTCAAGCAGGCCTTAGGAAGCGTCATTATGAACAAAGCTAGTGGAGGTGATAGACTTCCAGCTGAGCTATTTCAAATCCTATAAGACGATGCTGTGCAAGTGCTTCACTGAATATGCCAACAAATTTGGAAAACTCAGGAGTGACCACAGGACTGGAAAAGGTCAGTTTTCATTCTAATCCCAAAGAAAGAAAATGCCAAAGAATGTTCAAACTACTGCACAATTGCACTCTTCTCACACACTAGCAAAGTAATGCTCAAAATTCTCCAAGCCAAGCTTCAACAGTATGTGAATTGAGAACTTTCAGATGTTCAAGCTGGTTTTAGAAAAAGCAGAAGAATTAGAGACAAAATTGCCAACATGCGCTGGATCATTGAAAAAACAAGAGAGTTCCAGAATATCTACTTCTGCTTCATTGACTACACTAAAGCCTTTGACTGTGTGGATCACAACAAACTGTGGAAAATTCTTAAAGAGATGGAACTATCAGACCAGCTTACCTGTCTCCTGAGAAATCTCTAAGCAGGTCAAGAAGCAACAGTTAGAACCAGAAATAGAACAATGGACTGGTTCCAAATTGGAAAAGGAGTACGTCAAGGCTGTATATTGTCACCCTGCTTATTTAACTTATATGCAGAGTACATCATGAGAAATGCTGGGCTGGATGAAGCATAAGCTGGAATCAAGATTTCAAGAAGAAATATCAATAACCTCAGATATGCAGATGACACCACCCTTATGGAAGAAAGCAAAGAGGAACTACAGAGCCCCTTGATGAAAGAGGTGAGAAAAGAGAGTGAAAAAGCTGTCTTAAAACTCAACATCCAGACAATGAAGATCATGACATCCAGTCCCATCGCTTCATGGCAAATAGATGGGGAAACAATGGAAACAGTGATAGACTTTATTTTGTGTGCTCCAAAATCACTGCAGATGGTGACTGCAACCATGAAATTAAAAGACACTTGCTTCTTAGAAGAACAGCTATGACCAACCTAGACAGCATATTAAAAAGCAGAGACATTACTTTGCTGACTAAGGTTCATCTAGTCAAAGCTATGGTTTTTCCAGTAGTCATGTATAGATGTGATATTTGGACTATAAAGAAAGCTGAGCACTGAAGAATGGATGTTTTTGAACTGTGTTGTTGGAGAAGACTCTTGATAGTCCCTTGGACTGCAAGGAGATCCAACCAGTCAATCCTAAAGGAAATCATACCTGAATATTCATTGGATGGACTGATGTTGAAGCTGAAGCTCTACTACTTTGGCCACCTGATGTAAAGAACTGACTCCATTGGAAAAGACCCTGATGCTGGGAAAGATTGAAGGCAGGAGGAGAAGGAGATGACAGGGGATGAGACAGTTGGATGACATCACTAACTTGATGGACATGAGTTTGAGCAGGCTCCGGGAGTTGGTAATGGACAAGGAAACCTGGCATGCTGCAGTCCATGGGGTCACAGAGAGTTGGACACAACTGAGACACTGAACCAAACTGAAGGTTCATTAACACACCCCTGCTGCCACTATAGGTGTGTAAGAAAATCTTATCAAATAAGATAACTTCTCTCCTAATATCTTCCACTGCTACTTTCATGTTCCAATGCAAGGCATCCTAGATGCATAGATCACTGCTCCTCTGACACACTCTTATCTCCATGAAGCAGAATGCCTTGCTCCATTCCTTTCTTGCCTTTAATTCCTTCCACTGAACCCTCTGGAATTCAGCAGGTTCTATCATCAGGGGTAAGTTGTCATTAGCAAACTTTCTTATATCTTCAAACTCTTCTCTGTATGTTTTCTTTAACTTTTTGCTCTTTCAGAAAACTGACTTTCCCCTTTCCAAGGCCTCTGCTTCTCATCTAGACCTCACATGTGGGGATCTTCTTATTCACACATAGACCTGACACCACTGAATTAAAAGCTGGGGTCAGGGCCTCCCAGATCCTCATTTTCAGACTGTTCTCATATCCCACTTCAGTGGTGTGCTGGAGCAGACCTGGACCTACTCATGGGAGTTAACTGTGCACGTTCCTACCCAGCTCTGTCCTTGGTAATTGTCTGTTAGTAGCTTGAAGACACCATGATGTAATTTTTATCATGAAAATTGGCATACACTAAAAATTCAGGATATTTTGCTTTATTCTCTAAAGACCTGGTTGTTATACCTTTATGGGCACAACACTGTCATATTCCCTGTAAACCTTCAACTTGAGATCCTACCACTTTCCTTTCTCATTCATTGTCATTCTCTCCAGTATCACTCTGTCTTATCACTTGAGTACTTTAATATACACTTAGATCGACAAAGTTTCTAACACTCTAATCTCGTCTCAGCTCTGTGACCTCAACCTTCTCCTCCAAACACAGTGTCCTCCTCCACTACCTTATCCACTCCCTCCCTGGGTCTCCATAAATCCTATTTACTATAATTCCAATGCCGTTACCCCTTGACACCATTTTCTAACATCATTTCCAGGTTACTTCCTATAATAGTCCCAATAATCCTTCCACCTCTCCAGGACTTATTACCCCTTTCCCTAATTACTTCATCTCTGTCCTTTGTCCATTTCAAGCCCTCTATCCCTTTCTTCTGCTGTTAAGTCGCTTCAGTCGTGTCGGACTCTGTGCGACCTCAGAGACGGCAGCCCAGCAGGGTCCCCTGCCCCTGGGATTCTCCAGGCAAGAACACTGGAGTGCATTGCCATTTCCTTCTCCAATGCATGAAAGTGAAAAGTGAAAGTGAAGTCGCTCAGTTGTGTCTGACTCTTCGGGACCCCATGGACTGCAGCTTACCAGGCTCCTCCATCCATAGGATTTTCCAGGCAAGAGTACTGGAGTGGGTTGCCATTTCTTACACATCTTAAATTCCAACTTAATCACTTCTTTGCCTGAGTTCTCAGATCCTTCTCACTGTTTGCAAAATCTATTTAGAAAGCCATTGTTAAATACTACTCTGGACTTAATCTAAATACCAGGAACTGGCAGCTGGCTGTGGCTAGGAGGAAGAAAAAAAACAAAGCAGGCTGATCAGTCTTTCATTATTTTATAATATTTTATAGATGTATGTATGTATTTGGCTGTAGCAGGTCTTAGTTGCAGCACATAGAGTCTTTGATGTTTGTCGTGGCACGTGAGGTCTAGTTCCCTGACCAGGTATAGAACCTAAGCCCCTGCAGTGGAAGCATGGAGTCTTAGCTTCTGGACCACCAGGTAAGTCCCTGGTTATTCTCCTTTTATATTATGATTATGAGTTCAGCTTAGCTCTTGCAATTGTCAGACATACTTACACATTCCTTATACATTTATTTTCCCAACATTCTAGCAATTATCATCCCTCTTATATAATCCTTTTTCTAAAAAAATATTATCCTACTTCCATTGGCATAACTTCTTGTTTTTATTTCTTTCATAATGAAACAAACAAAAATAAAAGTTTGTAACCCATCTTCACATTTCAACTATGAATCTTCTTCTTACTGGCTTTATAATTTAATATATTGTACCTGTACCTATCTCCAGTACTTTCCTTCAGTTTTAAACTAATTCAGATGATTTTTATCCTCACCATGCCACCAGAAGTGTTTAAATGAAAGCTACATATGACTTGTGCTTTCCTGGTGGCTCAGAGGTTAAAGCGTCTGCCTGCAATGTAGGAGACCTGGATTTGATCCCTGGGTTGGGGAGATCCCCTGGAGAAGGAAATGGCAACCCACTCCAGTATTCTTGCCTGGAGAATCCCATGGACGGAGGAGCCTGGTGGGCTATAGTCCACGGGGTTGCAAAGAATTGGACACGACAGAGCAACTTCACTTTCACTTTCTTTTATGACTTACTTGCTGTCAAATCCAATGGTCAATTTCAGTCCTTCCATCTTCCATCAACTATCAGCATTATTTGAAGCAGTTAATTACCATCTCATCCATAATAATACCATGCTTTCTCATTTGTTTTTCCTCCTACCTTACTTTTGTACATTCTCTCTGATCTCAGAAAACCAGAATATCTCAAGGCTTAGTCCTTTGTTTTCTTCTCCATCTGCCCTCTTTCCTTGGTGATCTTATCTAAGCTCATGGCTTTAAACATCATCCCTATGGGAATAATTCTCCAATGTATAGTGTCATCTTAGAAACCTCTCCTTGAACTCCAAGCTCATACATCCAACCACTTAGTCAATGCCTGCACTTGTAAGATAGCCATCTTAAGGCAAACAGACCCCAGGCTGAACTCATGCTTTTGATTGGGCAAGTTTCTCAGGTCAAAAAATAATAAATTGATCCTTCTTCCTTCACTTTGGTCGCACCCCACTTCCAATCCATCATGAAATTTTATCACCTTGATTTCCAAACATATTCGGAACTTGACAGCCTTTGTCAGTCCCACCAGACTCCCTCATTTCTGGCCTTTTGATACCTGCAGTCTCCCAGCCTCCACTCTTGCCTACTTGCACTCTGGTCTTAAGAGCAGCCAGAGTAATCCCCCACATAAATGAAATCTGGCCACAACTCTCCAGTGGCTTCCTATTTTCTTACCTTCCACTATACGCACCTTCTCAATTTCCCCCTACTTATCAATCTGATTTTATGTTTGCTGTTCTCCTTTAATTCACTGGGGTCTCCTTGCTTACCAGAGCATTCTTGACTTGGACTTGGGGTCCATATGATGCCCCTTCTCTCTGCCTGGAAAAACCTTCTCCCTGTGGTCCTCACTAGTTTCTAGGCCACCTTCTCTACTCCTGAAAGTCTGGGCTTAAATGTCATTTTCCCGATGAGAACCTCTCAGACTGTCCTATGCACAGTTAATGTCCCCCCAAACCTGTCTCAGACAACTACACTGACTATCTAGAGCTCACTACTGCTGAAGCCTAGCTTGAAGGATTCTGAGCATTACCTTTCTAGCATGTGAAATGGGTGCTTCTGCATTCAAGAAAGATGAAGTTGAATGGTTTTATAAGGACCTACAAGACTTTCTAGAACTAACACCAAAAAAAAGATGTCCTTTTCATCATAGGGGATTTAAATGCAGAGGTGTTTGACATATGTCCTTTGCCAAAAAACATATTCTAATTGCATAACTACCTTAAATAAAAATTTCAAAAATGTCAAGAATTAGTCATGGAAAGCTACTTCTTTCCTTTTTTAAAAATTGAAGTATAGTTGATTTACAATGTTGTGTTAGTTTCTGATGTACAACAAAGTGATTCAGTTTTATTTTCAGGATTGTGTGTGTGTGTATGTGTGTGTGCACATGTGTATGCTAAGTCATGCCCAACTCTCTGAAATTCCTTGGATTGTAGCCTGCTAGGCTCCTCTGTCTGTGGAATTTTCCAGGTAAAAATACAGGAGTGAGTTGCCATTTCCTGCTCCAAGGGATCTTCCTGACTGAGGGATTGAACCCATGTCTCTTGTGTTTCCTGCATTAGCAGGCAGTTTCTTTACCACCACACCACGTTGGGAGCCCTGTATTATTTTTCATATTCTTTTCTGATTTATCACAGGACACTGAATATAGCTCCCTGTGCTATACAGCAGGCCCTTAGTGCCTATTCACTCTATATATAGTTGTTTGAATCCCACTAATCCCCAATTCCCAAACTGTTCCTCTCTGGCCCCACTCTCTTTCCTTTAATTCCAGTGCTTTTCTTTATTTTTTCAGGTCTTCAGCTGCTTTATTGTTAGAAATTTCACACAAAATGTCCATGTTAGGAGCCACATCTCAGTTTTTCCTTTTTTAAATACTACACAAGCTGGAATCAAGATTGCTGGGAGAAATATCAATAACCTCAGGTATGCAGATGACACCACCCTTTATGGCAGAAAGTGAAGAGGAACTCAAAAGCCTCTTGATGAAAATGAAAGTGGAGAGTGAAAAAGTTGGCTTAAAGCTCAACATTCAGAAAATGAAGATCATGGCATCCGGTCCCACCACTTCATGGGAAATAGATGGGGAAACAGTGGAAACAGTGTCAGACTTTATTTTTCTGGGTTCCAAAATCACTACAGATGGTGACTGCAGCCATGAAATTAAAAGACGCTTACTCCTTGGAAGGAAAGTTATGACCAACCTAGACAGCATATTCAAAAGCAGAGACATTACTTTGCCAACAAAGGTTCGTCTAGTCAAGGCTATGGTTTTTCCAGTGGTCATGTATGGATGTGAGAGTTGGACTAGGCTGAGCACCGAAGAATTGATGCTTTTGAACTGTGGTGTTGGAGAAGACTCTTGAGAGTGTCTTGGACTGCAAGGAGATCCAACCAGTCCATTCTGAAGGAGATCAGCCCTGGGATTTCTTTGGAAGGAATGATGCTAAAGCTGAAACTCCAGTACTTTGGCCACCTCATGCGAAGAGTTGACTCATTGGAAAAGACTCTGATGCTGGGAAGCATTGGGGGCAGGAGGAGAAGGGGACGACAGAGGATGAGATTGCTGGATGACATCACTGACTCGATGGACGTGAGACTCAGTGAACTCCGGGAGTTGGTGATGGACAGGGAGGCCTGGCATGCTGTGATTCATGGGGTCGCAAAGAGTCAGACATGACTGAGCGACTGATCTCATCTGATCATAAATTGGACACTAGCAAATTTCAATTACACATTAAGAAAAAATAAACCTCACTGGAAGTCAGTTTATGCAATTGCAAAGTGAGTATAATGTATACTTAAATTTATTTTTTGAAGAATCAAATAAAATTTAAAAAAAATTGTGGCATAAATTAGGTACTCTGTAGTGGAAGTTAGTAAATAAACATTTACACATTAGGTGAATGAAGTAATAAATGAATGAATGATTTAGCCTGTATACTTTAAATATGTCTAACAGGACTTCCCTGGTAGCTCAGATGATAAAGAATCTGCCTGCAATGCCAGAGACACAGGTTCCATCCACGGGTTGGGAAGTTCCCCTGGAGAAGGGAATGGAAACCCACTGTAGTATTCTTGCTTGGAGAATTCCATGGGCCTGGTGGGCGATAGTCCATGGGGTTGCAAAAAAGCTGGATGTGACTGAGCAACTAACACTTTCTCTTCACTTCATGGAAATTGTCAGACATGATTGAGTGACTAAGAGCTTCACTTCACTTCACAGAAATCTCATTGGAAAATAAATTAAATATTCAAAATACTTATTAAAGTCATTTTGGTTTGCATCTTATGTAAAATCCAACACATATTCATCATTTTGCTTATACCATGTAAGCCATATACTCACATTATCATATGACAATATCTTAGAGAAATATGAAAGCTTGATTCAAGTGTATGACAAGAGACAACCAATTTGGTAGACACACACAAGAGGAACATTGTATATGCTCTACAGTTGGATTTTACATTGATTTATCCATACAAAATAGGTATGACTGGCATGGGAGATGAATGAGAGTCAGATATTTAATGTGTCTTTCTTAATCTAATCAATGTTTCTTTCTATAGCCCAAATGATTTTCTTTTCTTTTCCTTAATGCATGTCATAAAAGGTGAATTTCATAGTGCTCTAGAAAATCAAATTACTTGACATTGACTAGTAGATAAAATAATATTGAAAGACTTAGATGATATTGTAAATGCACACCCCTCTCTCCCAATGCAGGCATTTAGACCTTGACAGTATAGGTTTGAAGTGTTTGATAATTACCTATAAGGTGAAACTGGATTATCCTTTATTACCAGTCTATTAAATGCATTGGGTCACATCTCAAGCCTATATCATGAGGTTATGAAATGAAAATGTCAGCCTATGCCTATTGACTCTCATGCGGGCTCTTGATGAGTTTGACCCAGAGAATCTTTCAATCACTTTTATATCAAGTTCACAGGTACTACTCAAGTTCATGCTGATACTCAGATCTTTCTGCTATGAAGTCTAGAGCCCCTGGCAAACAACAATATATGAATGTAGAAGATTGCCATAAAATACCAAGGAAGTAGAGAGCCTACATTAGAGGTAAAGGATGGCCCATCATCAAAAAAGGCTTTGCGAGGCCTAAGACTTGCCCAGAAGACTCAGTTTGGAACAAATAATGGCAAAGAAAGGAGCTATCTCTTGGTTTCTTAGTGTTGCCATGCATAAAATTACAGTAGTAATATATAATGCATGTTTCTATGGGAAGTACTTAGGACAGGAAGTATGAAATAATTTAGGAGAAAAACCTGCTTTACAAACATAAGGATCACAAATCATAGCAAATATACAAAGCAGATTTTTTTTGTATTAGCTCCATAATATTTTTTAACCATAGAAGATAAAAACAATCATTTGATCTCTCTAACTTGAAACATAGGACCCCATAGTAAAGAAAATAAACTTGCACTCAGTCTAACCTATTTGTAATCTTTGTTTCAACGCTTCCTACTTGTGTGACCTTGTACAAGTGGCTTAACTATTTTATGCCTCATTTTCCTTTTAGATTATATGGCATTCAGTTCAGTTCAGTTCAGTCACTCGGTTGTGTCTGACTCTTTGCAACCCCATGGACTGCAGCATGCCAGGCTTCCCTGTCCATCACCAACTCCAGAAGCTTGCTCAAACTCATGTCCATCCAGTTGGTGATGCCATCCAATCATCTCATCCTCTGTTGTCCTCTTGTCCTCTTGCCTTCAATCTTCCCCAGCATCAGGGTCTTTTCCAATGAGTTAGGTCTTTGCATCAGGTAGCCAAAGTATTGGAGTTTCAGTTTCAGCATCAGTCCTTCCAATGTATATTCAAGACTGATTTCTTTTAGGATTGATTGGTTTGATCTCCTTGCAGTCCAAGCAACTCTCAAGAGTCTTCTCCAACAGTACAGTTCAAAAACATCAATTCTTTGGTTCAGCTGTCTTTATGGTCCAACTCACACATCCATGCATGATACTGGAAAATAGCTTTGACTCAACAGACCTTTGTTGGTAAAGTAATGTCTCTGCTTTTTAATATGTTGTTTAGGTTTGTCATGGCTTTTCTTCCAAGGAGCAAGTGTCTTTTAATTTCATGGCTGCAGTCACCATCTGCAGTGATTTTGAAGCCCAAGAAAATAAAGTCTATCACTGTTTCCATTGTTTCCTCATCTATATCAATATAGATGATATCAATAACCTCAGATATACAGATGACACCATTGTCATGGCAGAAAGTGAAGAGGAACTCAAGAGTCTCTTGATGAAAATTAAAGAGGAGAGTGAAAAAGCTGGCTTAAAACTCAACATTCAGAAAACTAAGATCATGGCATCTGGTCCCATCACTTCATGGCAAATAAATGGGGAAACAATAGATTATATGGCATGTATACACACACATACACACACACACACACACACACACACATATGCATGTATGTATGTATGGCCTAATCATTGTGTGGTTGTGAGTATAAATTATATAACACATGTAAATGCGCTGACATAACAATAAATGCTCCCAAAATGTTATCAATTATCCTTCATTGAGAAAGTAGCTTAAAGCACTGGCCTCAGTTTAAGAGCCATATTTCATACTCATCAATTTTTCTTACATGAATCTTCCCAGTAAGAATTACAATAGCTTGGCATTTTTAAATTCATTACCAATTTTAGATACCATAATAATAATAAATATACACTGAGCATTTATTTGGTGATGGATACTGTCCAGAGTACTTTACATGTATTAACTCCTTTAATTTTCACAACACTGTTGTAGATGTTATTATGATCATTTTATAGATGAGAACAGTGAAGCATTGAATAATTGTCATTGTATATATGTGTGTGTATCACAATTTTTGTCTCTATTCATCTGTCAATGGACAGTTATTTATTTGGTTCCATAACTTGACTTTTAGGAATGAATGACACCTTATTGCTGCAACAAACATGAGAGTTCAGATCTCTTTGAGATCATGATTTCACTTTCTTGGGATATATACCCAGAAGTGATATTGCTGAATCACATGGTAGTCCCATTTTTAAATATTGGAGAAACCTCATACCTTTTTTAGGTGTACCAATATAAATTGTACCAATTTATATTGCTAACAACAGTGTACAAGCGTTCTCTTATCTCCACATCCTCACCAGTACTTATCTCATTATTATATTGATAATAGCCATTCTGACAGGTGGGAGGTAATATTTCATCATGGTTAGTGAAGTCTAAACTTCTTTAGCTAAACTTAGAGTGCTAGTGTAGACGACACCCTGAAACTGTCAGTATCGTCAGTCTCTTTCACTACTATTTCCTCATACACAGACAATTCGATCACTGTGGGGCCAGCGATAGTCCCTAAATACTGCTAATGCTTCATATAGTCACAGCTTGCTGCTGTAAAATCACTTAGTAGAAAACTCCTACTTATCCCTAAATGGACATTCAAATATCACCTGCTCCATCAAGGTTTTCCCAGTTCCGCTAGAATAATTACTCTTCTCCATTTTCCTACACTGGGATGTCTTTATTTAAATTATTGCATGGGGACCATTGTAATTCATTGCTTTAATGAGTGTCTCTTTCAGTACGATCTTTTCCAGAGGAAGAACCATGTCTCATTCATCTAAATATCTGTACTCACTACCTGATGCTTTGCTTGGCATATAATTAATCCTCAATAAATATTTAACAAATGAAATGGGATTAGTTATATCTTAAACACACCTAGAGAAAAATCATACATCATTCTTAATTTTCCAAAGGGCAAACAATAAACATGATGAAATTGTGGGCTTCCCTGGTGGCTCAGAGGTTAAAGTGTCTGCCTGCAATGTGGGAGACCTGGGTTCAATCCCTGGGTTGGGAAGATTCCCCTGGAGAAGGAAATAGCAACCCACTCCAGTATTCTTGCCTGAAGAATCCCACGGATGGAGGAGCCTGGTGGGCTGCAGTCCACGGGGTCGCAAAGAGTTGGACATGACTGAGCAACTTCACTTTCACTTTCATAAAAGGGAATTGGTATACTGGACAAAGTATCAAAAGATGAGAACAGGCACTAGAATTTTGGCAAGATTTGTTTTCACTGTTCAGCCATTTCACTCGGACTGGTGATGGTCATAAAGTAATTAGAACATAATATGTACTTTGTGGTCTTAGACAAGCATAGGTTTGAAACACACCTTCACTGACTTAATAGCTATGAGATTTTATCCTGGATATGTAGCTTCTCACCTTTTTCAACAGAAAAATGAGCATAGCAATACCCAACTATGGACCAGGTGAGGATAAAGGGTCATATAATAAATTATTAAATGTTTAATACATCAATATATTCAAAAGCAGAGACATTACTTTGCCAACAAAGGTCCGTCCAGTCAAGGCTATGGTTTTTCCTGTGGTCATGTATGGATATGAGAGTTGGACTGTTTAGAAGGCTGAATGCCAAAGAATTGATGCTTTTGAACTGTGGTGTTGGAGAAGACTCTTGAGAGTCCCTTGGACTGCAAGGAGATCCAGCCAGTCCATTGTGAAGGAGATCAGCCCTGGAATTTCTTTGGAAGGAATGATGCTAAAGCTGAAACTCCAGTACTTTGGCCACCTCATGCGAAGAGTTGACTCATTGCAAAAGACTCTGATGCTGGGAAGCATTGGGGGCAGGAGGAGAAGGGGACGACAGAGGATGAGATTGCTGGATGACATCACTGACTCGATGGACGTGAGTCTGAGTGAACTCTGGGAGTTGGTGATGGACAGGGAGGCCTGGGGTGCTGCGATTCATGGGGTCGCAAACAGCCAGACACGACTGAGTGACTGAACTAACTAACTAACTAAAGGAGCTTTATTCAATAAATTCACATATGGCCTCCTCTTCAAAAAAAAAAAAGTGACAACAAAAGGTTAGTGATGGGAAATAGCATCTCACTGCGTAGCATGGTATAAGGGGGAAAAAGCATCTGTTATCATATGAGGCAGATGTGCTCCCTTCCAGTGGTGTGACTCTGGGCACAGAGATTTGGGGAAAGTAATCAGTCATACAGGGCTTCACAGGTGGTGCTCCCAGTAATGAACCTGCCTGCCATGCAGAGACATAAGATACACAGGTTCAGTCCCTGAGTCGGGAAGATTTCCTGGAGAATGGCCTGGCAACCCACTCCAGTATTCTTGCCTGGAAAATCCCATGGACAGAGGAGCCAGGCAAGCTACAGTCCATAGGGTCTCAAAGGGTCAGACATGACTGAAGTTTAGCACAATAATCTACATTAGAATGTAGAATGAGACGGAGCTGCAGTGGTCCCAGCCATTCCCTGGATAACATGGTACCCAATGCCTTGAAGAGTTATTGAGAAAAAGCAAAGACTTGTGAACTTGGCATACAAGATTTTCGACCAATGCATAAGCAGATAGTTTTTATAAATAGCAGTAAGTATTCAACATGGCAGGCAAGCCTAGACTGATGTGAGGCAAGGACAGACAAGGAATACAATGGAAGGCTCAGAAACTCTTAGACCTTCCCAAGAATAAGAAGACTAGAGTATAAAATTAAATAAGGGATAGTCTTTATGTTACATCTGAAAAAAAAATTGCTTTCACAGATCCTTAAATGAAGACAAACAGAAACCAAATTGGAATCCACTCTTTTTCAATCAGGGTTTGCAATCTGTAACTAAAATTCTCTTTTAAGCATCCTTTCCTAAGTCTCCAAGACAGGGCTAACCACATCCCCCATGGGCACCATAGTGACTTCTCTATTTGGCTATTTCATTTAATCTCCTTTTCATTTATCTTTTTATTCATCAAAAGATAAATACTTTCTGTGTACCTTTTATGTACCAGCCAGGGCTGCTAGGAGGTGGGGATATACCAGTGAACAAAACAGACAAGGCCCCTGTCTTTTCATGCCCCTTCATTCAAAAGGAAGAGAAATATAATGAATAAATGTTTTCAAAAAATCAATAAACAAGAGAAATACAGATTGTGTTGAGTGCTGTGAAGGAAACTCAGTGGTGGGTGAAGCTTTCTGAGGTGGCTGACTTCAGACAGAATTAACAGGGAAGGCTTCTGTGAGGAAATGCCAAGCACACTGGGACTTAAAGGATGGGAACAAGCCACCATTTGAAAAGTTAGAACGTTCTTCATGATGGATGGCAAAGGCCTTAGTGGGAACAGGCTGTGTGCATTTGAGTGAGACACAGAGAATCAACTTGGTGAAAGCTGATCCACTGAAGGGCACAGTTCAAACTGGTTTTCCTCAGTTCTTTCTAGAGCATGGCAGTCTCCTCACCTGTTTTCATCCTCACTCCCATGAGCTGGTCTCCACCAGCAGCCAAACCAACCACATGATAGTGGCCTCCTGCCTTTGGCCCTGCTCTGGTTTCTGCTCACATTTAGAAGAATTCAAAGTCCTTGCAAGACCTAGAAGTGAATATTCATTACATCCACAACTCACTTTCTGACCTCGTTTCTGCACTTTGCCCCTTGAACGTTCAGCCCCAGTCATGCTATCTTCCTTACTGTTTCTCAGATATTCCAGGAAGGTTCCTGCCTCAGGAAATTGCACTTCCAGATATCCATGTGGGCAACTCTCTCACTACAGGTCTCAGTTCAGTTCATCTTCTAGAAGGCCTCCCTGGACCACCTTCCTTCTGCCAGTCTCTACTCTATATTTTATTTCATTTTTGTTTCTATAATGTATATGGATCTAGCATTCTACTGAATATTTAATGTCTATTGTCTGTCTTCTCCACCACAATTTTAAACACCATGAAGACAGTTAATGTTTCTGTGTTATTCATCTGCATTAGTGATCCTGATATCTTGAATGCACGCAGGGCACATTATATAAAGTGTGTTTCTATTTGGGTAGGTTATGTGTCATATGCTAGCGGAGCGCAGTGGTTCTTCAAAGGAGAGAATGTCTTACTCAGAGGGAGGAGTTGAAAAAGACTTCAGGGGAGACATTACATATGAATCAAGTCTTTGAAAAATGAGAAGTCATTTGCAAAGTATAGCAAAGCAGGTAGAAAGTAAGGAAAAAAGGCAATTTGAATAGGGGAAACTCCCATTTCCCCTAAGAATAGTTACTACAAAGAAGAGGAGATGCTTAGGGTGTCTGGAGCATGGGAAACACAGGGTCCATAAGGAACATGAGGAGTGGCAAGAGAGCAGGCCAGTTGGGGGTGGGTAGTGGTGAGTTTAGCCACTTTAGTAAAAAATGCATGCTTCATTCTTTGGCTACTAAGGGGCTGGTTAAAATACACACCATTCAAAATACGATTTCTCACTAAGATCACCATGGGGAGAAAAACCTGTAAGGTGATCATAAGAAAGCTAACGGAAGCCATCTTCCTCTTTCACAGATCTGTCCTTGGTCATGTATTTGCTTATGTCGCTGCAGTGGGGGTCCTCATTCCTGGCATTATCCAATGTTTCTAGAGCTCAACAAGTCAGAAAGATCATGGAGTTGATGCAGAGCTTTTGTGGCTCTCTGTTCTCCTTTGTGGTGTCTCTGTTGTCATAAACACTCCATGCAGGAGGAAGAGCTACACACAACCTCTCCCTTCGTTTGATCATCTTTAGTGATGCCCACATGCTGCCGTGCTCTTTCACTACCCCACCGCAACACAGTGGAATAAAGACATGATGGAGATATGCAAAGTCTGTCTGCTTTTCTCTGAGCACAACTAAAATACTGCCATCTCACTTCCATTCTTTTTTTTTAAATCTTATTGGCTTCCAAGAAAGGGGATAACAGAAGTGAGACCCACAGCTGGTACTTTGATATGTAATCAGCCTTCACAATTCTGCCCACCCCAAAACTACATTGTTCTAGAAATATTTAGATGGGATATTGTAAAAAAAAAAAAAAACCTCAAAATAATAATGATAAAGGAAAAGAAAGGGGGTGGGGAGAAGGCTCTGGCAGATGTTAGGCTTGGGGATTAGAGTTTACAGTTATTTTAAAAGCAAATTTAGCACTAACTTAGCCAGAATAATGATAGAAAAAAATACTAATGTGCTATATAAATGCAATGCTTCTCAGATCATCTACATCTGCCTGGGGCAATATGGTGTAGCAGTTAATAATTGCATATTGGAATAAGCCAACCATGGATGGATTTGAAGTTTGGTTTTACTCGTTACTAAGCTGTATGACCTTGAACAAATTACTGAAGTTCTCTCACCTTCTATAGCCTATCTGTCAAATGAGGATAAATAATGGTAACACCTAACTCATAGAATTGTTCTAAGGGCTAAACAAGATAGAGCATCTCCTATAGTCCTTGTGTGTCATCAATCCCATCTTTTCTCTCTTCTCTCCAGACCCCTCATGGAGGGCTCTGCCCTTTATCACAGCAATAATGGATCCTAGGCCTATGTGTTTTTGAACTGCTCCTCCAGTCTACTGAAGCAACTCAGATGGGAATTTTGATGAGAGAAGCAAAGGACAGTAGAAAGAACATTTTTTTCCTCCCCTTCACTTTCTTGTGTTATCTTGAGTAGTGAGATTTGGGAGCCTTTTTTGAAATCTATACATGCCTTCGATCTAGAAGTCTCTTTAACCTTAGACAAGGAAAAGAGACTTAGGTCATATGATGCATCTAGACTCAGGCTTTAAGAGAAAACAAGAAAAATGACTTGTTTGATTTCTTTCAGTCCATGGCATCAGAAACATGCAGGGGTTATGAGTAGAATAATTTGTCAAGAATGGCAGATGAATTTAGCAGGAAGAAGCCCTTCGCTTTGCATTTCTGGAGCCCTGTGACTGGCAGTTGTACAAATCAAGCATCAAGTTGAGAACTCACATCACTTGTATATACCCGATATTTTACTTTCCCATACATGCTCCCTATCATGTGCTTGTCCAAAAAAGGTTTGAATCCTTCATTTATTCAACCAATGAACATGTACTGAGCAACAGTTCTTTGTTAGACCTAGGGATAAAGGAATGTAACAAACTCAATCTCTGCTCTCAACATACTCAGTCTTTGTGAATAAAGTAGACATTGAAGAGATTTTTATGAGGGAGGTTCATATCAGTGCAGGAACATAGAGGAGCAAGGAGGGACAATTCCGGGGACAAGGAACATACACCATGTTACCAAGGTAGGACTCACCTGTCACACCTAGAATCTGTTTCATCAGTGACATTGTCGGATTGTTCCTTGTTAACAATGAGGCCATTCTGACCCTGTGACATTGGAGACATAGAAAGTGAAATGGTTGGAACCTGTTGGACCAGAAAGGATGGAAGAAGGGACCCTGGGGCTTCTAGCCCCCTTCATCTCATGAAGCTCTTCTGCTTGCTCGGCAGTTATCCTGTCATCTCTAATAAACCATGTAAAGGTGGAAGTTAAAGCTAATTAGCATGCAATAGCTTTCCTCCTTGGTCTTTTAAAATCTAAATTGAATGCTCACAAGGGGGCTTGTTATGAGGCAGCTAATAGGAGAGCCATGGTATTAATTGATATGGCATTCACCAGTCCATATCATTGCTGTGTATCTCAGTATTAATTGAGTTTATTTTTATTGAAAAAGCATCATGCTGGGCCTGTGAGGTGTGTGTGGTGTATGTGTGTGTGTGTGTGTTTGTGTGTGTGTACCAGGTGGGACAGATAATACCAAAAGCAAGGCAGAGATTTCTTATAACTCACTCATTTGTGTGGATTTTATTATGAGGCCACTGACATCGTCTTGTGTCAGGCACATGAACACTGAATATATGAAAAGGAAAAATAAGACATGTAGTTCCTGGTTCCCAGAAAAGATGAGTTAGGTGGTGGGATGTGTGTGTGTGTGCATGTGCTCAGTCGGGTTTGACTCTTTGCAACCCCATGGACAGCAACCTGCCAGGCTCCTCTGTCCAGGGAATTTTCAAGGCAAGAATACTGGAGTGGGATGCCCTTTTCCACTCCAGGGGATCTTCCTGACCCAAGGATCAAGGCTGCATCTCTTGCCCGGGGATCGAACCCACATCTCTCGTGTCTCCTGCACTGGTAGGCTGATTCTTTACTACTGTGTCACCTGGGAAGCCCAAGGGGTGTGATATCAAAGTATAAACAAGTAACTTTAAGCATGGGCTGTGGACAGAACACAAAGAAGAAAGATTTGAGAATGAGTTACAGCTGAACAAACGTTAATGAGGTGACAAGTGTTAGTCACTCAGTTGTATCCGACTCTTTGTGACCCCACAACTGACTGCAGCCCACCAGGCTCCTCTGTCCATGGAATTCTCCAGACGAGAATACTGGAGTGGGTTGCCAATCTCCAGGGGATTTTCCCAACCCAGGAATCAAACCCAGGTCTTCCACATAGCAGGCAGAGTCTTCACCATCTGAACCATGAATAGGAAGTAATCTGTTCAAAAAGAAGGGCCTCCAGATAGGGAAACTGCTCAAGCCAAGGTACAGAACCATGAAGCAGTGTGGTGAAAGCATCTAGAGCCCTTCACTACTAACCCAGGGACAGGTACAAGCCAGGGAGTGACAGAAAAGGGAGCTGAAGCGATGGGCTTTTCATTCATCATTTCTTTTGAGCCTCATAAGAACCCACTCTTTTTCACAAATGAGGAAGTGAAGAAGTGAAGTGAAGTGAAGTCGCTCAGTCGTGTCCAACTCTTTGCGACCCCATGGACTGTAGCCCGCTAGGTTCCACCGTCCATGGGATTCTCCAGGCAAGAATAATGGAGTAGGCTGCCATTTCCTCCTCCAGGGGATCTTCCTGACCCAGGGATCGAACCCAGGTCTCCGCATTGCAGGCAGACACTTTAACCAAATGAGGCAACTAAGGTCAAAAGAAAAAAGGGACTTATATTTTACCTGTTAAATGGGGACACCAGAATTTGGATACAGTTCTGCTTGACTCTCAGTCCCTTGCTCTTTCCACATCTTATGTTGCCTGAGGGTAAAAGGACAAGTAAAACTGCAATCTGAGATTTTTATGTTGTGATACTGAAGCAAAGATTGTAGGTTTTAGCCTAAAGAAAATTGTATGATTATTTGCTTTAACACAATCATGACTAAAAAGATATTTCTACATGTTGACCGCACAGAAGCTTCTTTATCTCTGAAATGGTTCTAAGTGGATTAAGGAGGTCTTTTCCATGTATGTGTTAGTTACTGTCATGTCCGACTCTTTGCGACCCAATGGACTTTAGTCCGCCAGGCTCCATGGAATTCTCCAGGCAAGAGTACCAGAGTGGGTTGCCATTCCCTTCTCCAGGGGATCTTCCTCACCCAGGAATCAAACCTGGGTCTCCTATATTGTAGGCAGATTCTTTACTGTCTGAGCCACCAGGGAAATCCAGGTCTTTTCCATAGTATTATAAAACCAAATACTATAATGTCTCTCAGAATTTACATGCCTTATAGTTCTGCCTTTCTTGAGAACCTAGGGTAATTTAAAAAAATAAAATAAAGACACTAGAAATTGAGACATGTTGTTGTTTTCAGTTACTAAGTCATGTCCGACCCTTTGCAACCCCATGGACTGCAGCATACCAGGCTTGCCTGTCCTCCACTGTTAAATAAAGGCATATAAGACATAATAACCACAAATAGCACAAACAAAATCTGACTAAGGGAAACTTTATATTTGAAATGCATTTCAAGAAATCAATATTCGGTCCTGTATATTCTCAGAAATATTGATATAGATCAGTCTCTTTTCATTTTAAATCCCTGTCAAACAATCTGAAGCATATGAAATTTACTAAAGTCCACTAAATATTCCCTGTATTATCAACATCGCTAAACAATGATATTTTTAAAAACTTTATTAATGAAGAACCAATCTCTTACTTGATTCAATAGTTCTCACTATGCTTATATTTGTCTTTTTTCCTTCTACTCCTTATATCTTGAATTTGTAGCTCATTGGATTGATCCTCTTCCTTTATGCAACCATTATAGGTTGTCTTAGTAGTGCAATCATGATGTCATGCTTTCTCAGAAAAAATCATGTTTTCTCTGGAATTCAACAATTACTCCAGTCCTGATGACTTCCCTATAGAATCAGACATTCTGGTTATTTATAAGTTATTGCTATTTTATCACCTACCAACTTTTAGTGTATTATATATTTCTCTCTCTCTTTCTCTCTCACTAGATGGCAAGCTCTTGGAGAGCAGGTTTTGTATTTTAGCTCTGTATGTCCTATGTAAACACTGACTGAATAGAATGATTGAATAAATGATTAAATCAATGAAGAAGAAGGGAATCCTTCTATATTATTGGTGGGAAAGTAGACTGGTGCAGCCATTATGTAAAACAATGTGGTGGTTCTTCAAAAAGCTAAAAATAGAGTTGCCATATGAATCAGCAATCCCACTCCTAGGTGTGTATGGGACAAAACTATAATACAAAAGGATACTTGTACCCCTGAATTCATAGCAGCACTATTCACAATAGTCAAGACAGGGAAACCTCAGTGGCCATTGCCAGTTGAATTGATAATGAAAAGGTGGCATATATATTCAATGGAATACTGTTCAGCCATAAAAAGGAATGAAATAATACCGCCTGCAGCAACATGAATGGACATGAATGGACCTAGTGACTGGCATACTAAGAGAAGCAAATCAGAAAAATACAAATATCACATGATATCACTTATATGTGGAATATAAAATATGACACAAATGAACTTATCTATGAAACAGAAACAGACTCATAGACATAGAGAGGAGACTTATTGTTACCAAGGTGGGGATTGAGAGAGACATGGATTGAGAGTTTGGCATTAGCAGATGCAAACTATTACACATATCACGGATAACCAACGAGGTCCTACTCTATAGCACAGGGAACCATAGTCAATGTCCTTGATAAACCATAATGGAAAAATATGAAAAAGATTGTGCAAATATATATATATATATATTAATATATATATAGTTAATACAACATTGCAAATCAACTTCAATAAAATAAATTGAAAATGATAAATGAATGAGGGAACTGAATCTTTAAAACTGTATTTTCAGCCTGAAGCCTTTCTTAGGCCACCTATTAAATTCTTCAGTAAGATCCCCTTTACATGTTACTCCTTTGAGTTTTCTTTCTTTCCTGCCAAGGAGCAGTTAGTCCTGCTCTACACTTGGTGCTTTCTTTCTCTCAACGTTTTTAAAAATGGCATTTCTACTGTGTTGTAATTGTTCGTTTACATATCATCCATACGATGATGAGCTGCCACCTAGTAGATCCTCTATAAACCCAAGCTGAAAGTCACTGATAACACAATCTCCCTGCACCTGCCAATACTCCACACCTCTAGACACACTTGCTCCTAGAAATCCTATCGAGTCTCCAGGTGCCAAATGTATCACCCTGCGATGATTGCCCTCACATTTAAGTCTCCAGTCTCAGTCTCTTCTGCAAATCCCACACATTGCCAACTATCAAACTGACATTTGCACTAGAATGCAAATAGGCTCTGGAATATAACCTATAGCAAATATTATCAGGGTAAGAATGGCTCCTCAGTTGTTAAGAGAGAGTTGAAAAGACAACCCCCCACCCATGTGTCAATGTCAGATGAGTAACGCAATTTCATAAAGTGGGGTTCAAGGAAAGATAAAAGGGAGCTGTAAGACTGTGGCTAATTGAAGAGCAAATGGTTTGTTTAAAGGGGAAAGCCACTACTCATCTTTTGCTGATTGTTGCCATGTGGGAATGTGGTCCAGTAATGTTACAGCTTCCAATTCTCAAGAGATGCTTTAAAAAGTCTTGATTAATATATTAAAAACAGGCCAGAGACAGAAAGGAAAGAGGGAGGGGAAGAAAGAGTAAAAGAAAGTGAAAGAAAAACAAGGATGAGCAGAGAATAGGAAAAAAAAAAGTTGATAACGAGAAGGAAAACATCTACAGATTGATAGGCATTGGATAAAGATGTGTGCAAACTCAGGCATTTAGGACAAATTAGTTGCTCAGTCATGTCTGACTCGGCCACCCCATGGATTGTGGCCCGCCAGGCTCCTCTGTCCATTGGGAGTTTCCTGGCAAGAATACTGGAATGGGTTGCCATGCCCTCCTCTAGGGGATCTTGCCAACCCAGGCATTAAACCAGGGTCCCTTGCATTGCAGGTGGATTCTTTATCAGCTGAGCTACCAGGGAAGCCCCAATAAATACTCTTAAGCCCTTATGATTGTGCATATTTGAGGATAGCCCAATAGGAGAAAAAGTTTAATAATAGTAAATATAAAGTTGGTTAGATTCCTGACTCAGACTCAACTGAAATATACTGAGAATTGATATGGGTCATGCAACATGCTAAATTATTTTCTTAATATTTTAAATTGTCATCAAAGTAATAAATGCACATAGCTAAAAAGTCAAATTGTTTTATGAGGTTTACTCTGAACTCCCCTTCTTGCATTTCATATTCCATAGAAGCAAATATAACTTTAATTTTATGCATATCTTTAAATTACATTATTATATTGCTACTTATTGTTTTTTAGTTTAAAAAGTGAAGTCGCTCAGTCGTGTCCAACTCTTTGCGACCCCATGGACTGTAGCCTATCAGGCTCCTCCGTCCATGGGATTTTCCAGGCAAGAGTGCTGGAGTGGATTGCCAGTTCCTTCTCCAAGGGATCTTCCCAACCCAGGAATCGAACCCGGGTCTCCCGCATTGCAGGCAGATGCTTTACCGTCTGAGCCACCAGGGAAGCCCTTTTTAGTTTACGGTGTTACCTATTTCCTTCCAACGATGGAAGGTGAGGATATAATTCTCACACAAATTCCAGAATCCCCTAAACATAGACAATCACAATTCCCATGGTTCACATCCACCCAATTTGCTTTTATCCCCAATATTGTTAGTTCAATGTGGTTTTCATGATTGTTTGACTGTGGGAAATCAATTTACCACCTAGCCATGTAGAATTTTATACTTTTTCTTTCTTACCAAATTCTTTGTTTTTCCTTAAATTAGTAAAACCTAAGCCTTTCTATTTATTTAGTTTTCTAGGCACTACTTTTTAATTCAATTTCAAACTCTCCCATTTGTCTATATTTCCCCTCAATATTTTCAAATATATCAGAATTATCTAGTTTCATATCTTGAGGACATCTCTTTGACTCTCTGCTTCTTTTTCAAACACACCTTCACTCTCTGTCTTTCGTGGGCACCTGTCATTCTGGAATCTGTCATCACGTTCATGCTATTTTCTCTTCCCCTGACCTGTCCCTGCTTTCTTCCCTTGAACTGGATTGTGCAATTCCAGAATCCCATTTTTTTCTCCCTCTTGAATTACTCCTTATTTTCATGGAATATATCCAGAAGCTTCTTAGAAACGAGTATTTGTAAGGAAGTAAACATTCAGAAAATGAAGATTATGGCATCTGGTCCCATCACTTCATGGGAAATAGATGGGGAAACAGTGTCAGACTTTATTTTTCTGGGCTCCAAAATCACTGCAGATGGTGACTGCAGCCATGAAATTAAAAGACACTCCTTGGAAGAAAAGTTATGAGAGTTGGACTGTGAAGAAGGCTGAGCGCCGAAGAATTGATGCTTTTGAACTGTGGTGTTGGAGAAGACTCTTGAGAGTCCCTTGGCCTGCAAGCAGATCCAACCAGTCTATTCTGAAGGAGATCAGCCCTGGGATTTCTTTGGAAGGAATGATGCTGAAGCTGAAACTCCAGTACTTTGGCCACCTCATGCGAAGAGTTGACTCACTGGAAAAGACTCTGATGCTGGGAGGGATTGGGGGCAGGAGGAGAAGGGGACAACAGAGGATGAGATGGCTGGATGGCATCACCGACTCGATGGACGTTGAGTCTGAGTGAACTCCGGGAGTTGGTGATGGACAGGGAGGCCTGGTGTGCTGCGATTCATGGGGTTGCAAAGAGTTTGACATGACTGACTGAACTGAACTGAAAATACTTTAGTCCTAGCATGTATATGTTTAAAAATACCTTATTTTACCCACAAAATTAATACATTTGGCTATATGTAGAATTATAAATTAGTAATAATTTTTCCTGAGAATTCTTGGTGTTGTCTTATTCTCTCCTAGCTTCAGGGCTCATGTTGAGACATCGCAAAATTGTTTGGATTTCTGAACTTGTATATGCCATCTGTTTCCCTCCCTGCCTTTGGAATATTTTAGAATTTTCCATTTTCCAGTTACCTGAAACATTATAATGTGTTCCTTAATATAGGTCAAATTCATCTATTATGTTGGTCCATAAACAGAGACTTCTCATCAGGAAAAATATATCTCAGATAATTTTCCCTCTCTTTCTGATTCCATTTATAAATATTGCTTTAATTTGGCTTTGGGCCTCCTGGGGACATTTAATTTTTTCCTCCTCCTTTGTAATTTGTTCTTCTCTGAAATTTTCTTATCTTTATCTTTCTACTCCTTATTGAGTTTTTCACTGTTTTAATTTCTGAAAGTGCTTTTCATGTTCCTAACTGTTTTTCAGCACTTCTCATAGAACTTTGTGCTATGATGGAAATATTCTGTAGCATGTGTTACTCCATATAGTAACCAATAGGCACAGAATGTTTAATTTTATTTAAATTTACTCATTTAAACTCAATAACCATTTGGGGCTAAGGCTACTATGTTGAGGCAGCCTATTTTGTGCCTTAAATTCATAAGCAACAGTAATTATAGAAGTTTTAAACTTTTCATTTTCCTTTTTCCTCAAATTAGCTCATTTCTGCTTATGTTTGTCTTCCACATGAGAACATACTTTCTATATGTTTAGTAACCCAACATTAGTATCTTCAGATGTTTCTCTTGATCTAGACCATTTCACCTGAGAAAAAAATTCCAAGATCCAGCTTGAAGTACAAGCTAGCTATCTGGATTCTGAGTATCAAGAAGGGGAGGAGGGCTGGATTTCAGCTCAATTTTGTTAGGCAAATTTTCACTATTTTCAGTGTAGAATCAACATCCCCAAGCACAGACACACTTATTTTACCCAATCTAAAGAAATCATCAATCTTCTGTTTTGATGGGAAGGAAAAGAATGAAGTAGTGTTGATTGGTTACATGGCCCCAAGGACAAGACATGGGATCTAGCCACTTAAATAGGCTTTCAACTGAGCCTATGCTTCCCACTATCCCTACTCCCACTTTCAGGGTTCCTATTTATTGGAAATTCTTGAGTAATTTGACACCTCTGCTACAAACAAAATTGCTTTTCAGTTTTTCCACCAATGGCTTACATCAACGAAATGTTTCTACTCATTGTCTATTTTCCAGCTGCCGTTTTTCTTTCTTTCTACTTTCTTTATCCTCATCAATTTGTGCTTCAAACACGTGAACAATTTGACGAAAGCCACATGGATCTTACTCTCATCTGTCTGCATCATGGTTTCTGGCAGTGCACCTGGCAGAGAGGATCACACAATACGAATGATAATAAAATTACAGATTGAAATAATGTAACAGAGACAATGCAGAGTAAGAGTCTCTGATGCTGAGATGCTGATTTGGTAGTCTGTTTCTCTTTAAATATTGTGTTCAAGAGGCTGCCACAATTAGCAAAATGATTACTAGACACTGATGGTGGTCCCACTTGGATGGGCAGTACTTTTTCGCATGCTTTTGGACGTGCCATGGAGCTCGGGCATGCACCCTTCCTTCATAACCTACAGGCAGCATAATGTGGAGACATTATTTTTTGTTATTTTTATTTACTATTAGGTTACTTTTCCGGAGAAGGCAATGGCACCCCACTCCAGTACTCTTGCCTGGAAAATCCCATGGATGGAGGAGCCTGGTAGGCTGCAGTCCATGGGGTCGCTAAGAGTCGGCACGACTGAGCGACTTCACTTTCATTTTTCACTTTCATGCATTGGAGAAGGAAATGGCAACCCACTCCAGTGTTCTTGCCTGGAGAATCCCAGGGACGGGGGAGCCTGGTGGGCTTCAGTCTCTGGGGTCGCACAGAGTCGGACACGACTGAAGCGACATAGCAGCAGCAGCAGCAGCAGGTTACTTTTTGTGACTATTATTTGCTTAATTCGGTTAGCCAGGCCTGTGATTTTGTTTTCCTACCCCACTTTGCTGACAGTCTTGTGGGAGGAAGTGAAAACACCATGAGTGACATGTTTATTTATGCACCTCATCCCGGACGACTCCGTGACAAGCAGCGGGGATGTAGTTCTTCAAGCATTTTCTGCGTCACTTGTCAGCTTCTTATTATAAGGTGGTTGAGTTTACCACATTTTTAGCTATATTTGAACACCTAATAATCCCACAGCACATTAACTATAATTTGTGAATTATATGCATCTTCTAAGAGTGCATTGCTTTATATCTCTTCTTAAAACGATTCATGTGAATCTACCTACATGAGAAGGCTTCTGAGATTTTATTACCAGTAAAACGATTATACTCATCCTCATTTGGCATTTTCAAGCTCCTCTGGAAATATTTTACCATGTCTTTTATTCCTTTCTATCTCAACATTTCAGTCCTCTGGGACAGGCCTTGTGACTTCTCAAAATCATGGCGGTCTAGCTGTCACCTCAAATTCTGCATGTATAAAACTAAGCTCATTATCTGTACCCCTTTTGACCCCCTGTTCAAAACTGGTCCCGCCTGGGATAACTCCCTCAGTTAATGGAAGCTCCATCCTTCCTGTTAGCTTAGGTAGAATTCTTTGTGTCATCTTCGGCTCTCTCTAATGTCTCATTCCAATGAATCATCACCAAATTCTGTCATTCCTACCAGAGAAATATATTTCATGCTTGTCTCCTGCTCAGTGAAAGCATAAGGTCTAATATTTTCTGTTCTGTATGACTGCTAAGTTCTCCTTTCTGGTCTTTACCCCACCTAACTTGACTTTCTACATTACTGCCATAAAGAGTAATTCATTACTGAAAAGTATGGAAACATCAAAGAAAATAGTAGAAAGTAAAAGTAAACATTACCCATAGTCTATTACCGGAAGTAATCACTGTTGTAATTTTAGTACATATCCTTGCAGATAAATCCAAATATAACTATAAATGATGATATAGCTATGCATGGAACACCATGAAACACCAGTGATGTCCATGTATTTGTGTTATATTTTATTGCTTTATATATTACTGGATTCCTATAAACTCTTTATACTTTGAATTGGCTAAATTTGAATTATTAGTGATGTTTACAGAATCCATATTTTTTTGCTTAAAAAGCTTCAATGCTGTCTCATTAACAAGAATACATTCTAAGACTCAGCAAGTAATTAGACTCTGCAGAAGTGGCTTGACTTTCTTCTCTGACCTCACTTTCTATGACATCTATTTAATCCCATGGGTCTATTTGCTGTTCTTCTAAAACAAGTCACCCACTCTGGGGCCTTGGATCTTTGATAGTTTTGACACCCAGTCTAACATTTTTCAGAGATGTGACCTGCCTATCTGGCCCCTGACATTTTCACTCATCAGAATTCTACTTGGGTTCTAAATAGTTATTCAAAGTTTACCTCTTTTGAGAAAGTTCTACCCTTTTCCCCTATTAAATGATTTACCTTCCTTAAGAATTATCACACGTCTTTTGAGCAGGAGTGTATCGTACATGTGTTTCCTTGTGGAATACACCAGAAGCCTTAAAGTCATAAGGACCAAGACTCAACTCTTAATTCTGTATCATACTAATTTGGTAATATTATTTAATTTCTCTGAGCCTTAGAAAGGGGCCTATTGTTATCATTAAATGTTGGGAAAATGGAGGGGAGAAGAGTAAAGATTTTACCTAGTGTCACGCAACAGATTGGAGCTGGAACTGGCAACAACTATCTGACATCAAAGCCTATACTCCTGACTGTCATGCCACATCAGTTCTCTAGTTCGTTTCTCCTAAAAGAAACTAGTAGAGATGCTGCTCATGGATTATCACTTCTCACTTCTCCAGTGAATGTGAAGACTGCTGTGTTAAAACACTGTTTTATTTTCCTAGATTACTACAACAAATTACTACAAACTAAGTGGTTTATAATAACAGAAATGCATTTTTTTTTTCACAGTTCTAGAAGCTAGAGGTCCAAAACAAAGATTCTGGCAAGGCCATGCTTTCTCTGAAGGATCTAGGGTGCTATCTTTCTTTGCCTCCTCATGGTTGGCATTCCTTGACTTGTCCTTCCCATCTCTGGTACATGACCCTCTTCTCTCTGCGCCTTTGTATGGCCTTTTTATAAAGATGCCAGTTAATGGATTTAGGGCCCACTCTAATCCAGTGTGACCACATCTTAACTTGATTATGTCTTCAAAGACCTATTTTCAAATAAGATCATATTCACAGGTATTGAGGGTTAAGACTTGAATAAACCTTTATTGTTATCATAGGTACTGGTTAAAGGTGCTAATATTTATCCCTTCATATAATGCTTTGTTATGATTGATTTGTTTGCTAAGATCACATTCCCAGGCAGTTGGTGTGCTCCTATAACGCTTCAACTAGATACTAGAACAAATACCAGTATGCTATTCTTGTTGTCAATTAATAGGCATTGGCAGTAGTCAGGATTTTTTTCCTAGTTTGTCACAGAAAAATGTACTAATTACAAATTTGACATCATTTCTAATAGACATGTAGCCAGTAATCACAATGATAGAAAATTAGGGAAGATGCACACAAAAGAAATGGACAGTACAAAAATATTCAACTTATCAAGAACAACCTGTGCTGCATTGCTTAGTCATGTCTGACTCTCTGTGACCCTTGGACTATAGACTGCCAGGCTCCACTGTCCATAGCATTTTCCAGGCAAGAATACTTGAGTGTGTGCCACTTCCTTCTCCACAAGAACAATATACTGGAATCTTAAATTTTATATATTTATTGTTCACATAATGTACCAATAATGGGTGTATATTTCCTCTAAGATTTCTTACATTGTTTCTCATCTACATATTTTGTTTTTAACAGAAAAGCAACCACTTAATATTTCCTCTAAGATTTCTTACATTGTTTCTCATCTACATATTTTGTTTTTAACAGAAAATCAACCACTTAATATACTTAGTGGGCCTTAGAAATCATCACTATGAACAAAGCTAGTGGAGGTGGTGGAACCCCAGTTGAGCTATTTCAAATCCTAAAAGATGATGCTATGAAAGGGTTGTACTCAATATGCTAGCAAATTTGGAAAACTCAGCAGTGGCCACAAGACTGGAAAAGATCAGTTTTCATTCCAATCCCAAAGAAAGGCAATGCCAAAGAATGCTCAAACTACCACACAATTGCACTCATCTCATACACTAGTAAAGCAATATTCAAAATTCTCCAAGCCAGGCCTCAGCAATACATGAACCATGAACTTCCAGATGTTCAAACTGGTTTTAGAAAAGGCAGAGGAACCAGAGATCAAATTGCCAGCATCTGCTGGATCATCAAAAAAGCAAGAGAGTTCCAGAAAAACATCTATTTCTGCTTTATTGACTATGCCAAAGCCTTTGACTGTGTGGATCACAATAAACTGGAAAATTCTGAAAGAGGTGGGAATACCAGACCACCTGACCTGCCTCTTGAGAAACCTATATGCAGGTCAGGAAGTAACAGTTAGAAATGGACATGGAACAACAGATTCATTCCAAATAGGAAAAGGAGTACATCAAGGCTGTATACTGTCACCCTGTTTATTTAACTTATATGCAGAGTACATCATGAGAAATGCTGGGCTGGAAGAAGCACAAGCTGGAATCAAGATTGCCAGGAGAAATATCAATAACCTCAGATATGCAGATGACACCACCCTTATGGCAGAAAGTGAAGAAGAACTAGATAGCCTCTTGATGAAAGTGAAAGAGGAGAGTGAAAAAGTTGGATTAAAGCTCAACATTCAGAAAACGAAGATCATGGCATCTGGTCCCATTACTTCATGGGAAATAGATGGGGAAACAGTGTCAGACTTTATTTTGGGGGGCTCCAAAAATCACTGCAGATGGTGATTGCAGCCATGAAATTAAAAGACACTTACTCCTTGGAAGGAAAGTTATGACCAACCTAGATAATATATTCAAAAGCAGAGACATTACTTTGCCAACAAAGGTCTGTCTAGTCAAGGCTATGGTTTTTCCAGTAGTCATGTATGGATGTGAGAGTTGGACTGTGAAGAAACCTGAGTGCTGAAGAATTGTTGCTTTTGAACTGTGGTGTTGGAGAAGACTCTTGAGAGTGCCTTGGATTGCAGGAGATCCAACTGGTCCATCCTAAAGGAGATCAGTCCTTGGTGTTCATTGGAAGGACTGATGCTGAAGCTGAAACTCCAATACTTTGGCTACCTCATGTGAAGAGTTGACTCATTGGAAAAGACTCTGATGCTGGGAGAGATTGGGGGCAGGACAAGAAGGGGACGATAGAGGATGAGATGGCTGGATGGTATCACAGACTCGAAGGACATGAGTTGAGTAAACTCCGGGAGTTGGTGATGGACAGGAAGGCCTGGCGTGCTGCAGTTCATGGGGTCGCAGAGTCGGACACGACTCAGCGAATGAACTGAACTGAACTGAATATAGTTAGAGCTTCAGATTGCTGCAGGTTGGTTCAACTAGCCTTTTTACCACGTATCTGGTATACTGTACATGTTCAAAAAAGATGACAATTATATTAGATTGGTGTAGAAGTAATTGTAGTTTTGCACTGGTGAACTTTGCTCTTTGATATTGGAATATATTCTTAAATAAATGTGGTTAAATTATGTGTTACACATCATTTTAATGCACATTTCTCAGTTTGCTTTTTGCTAATGACTTACCACTTGCTGTTTATTTTATATTTATTTTAGACTAGGGAAATGATGTTAGACAAAAAACAAATTTGAGCGATTTTCATATTTGCGTTCAAAATGGGCCTTAAAGCAGTGAAGACAAATTGCAACGTCAATAATTCATTTGGCCCAGGAACTGCTAGAATGTATAGTGCATTGGTTGTTCAAGAAGTTTGCAAAGGATACAAGAGCCTTGATGATGAGGAGTGTAGTGACCAGCCATTGGAAGCTGACAATAACTAACTGAGAGGATCATCAAAGCTGATTCTCTTAAAACTACAAGAGCAGTTGCCAAAGAACTCAGCATTGACCATTACACAGTCCTTTGGCATTTGAAGCAAATTGGAAAGGTGAAAAAACTTAGCAAGTGGGTGCCTGATAAAAGCGAATATCGCTCAGTTGTGTCCGACTCTTTGTGACCCCATGGACTATACAATTCATGGAATTCTTCAGGGCAGAATACTGGAGTGGGTGGCCATTCCCTTCCCCGGGGGATCTTCCCAACCCAGGGATTGAACCCAGGTCTCCCACATTGCAGGCAGATTCTTTACCAGCTGAGCCACCAGGGAAGCCCAGGGTGCCTGATGAGCTGACTGAAAATCAAAACATTGTCATTTTGAAGTGTCATCTTCTCTTATTTTATGCAACAAATGAACCAATTCTTGATCAGATTGTGATGTGCGATGAAAAGTGGATTTTATTCAATGACTGGCAATGACCAACTCAGTAGCTGAACTGAGGAGATGCTGCAAAGCACTTCCCAAAGCCAAACTTCCACCAAAAAGTGGTCATGGTTGACGTTTGGTGTTCTGGTACTGGTCTGATACACAACAGCTTTCTGAATCCCAGCGAAACCATCACATCTGAGAAGTAGGCTCAGTAAATCAGTGAGATACACTGAAAACTGCCATGCCTGCAGCTGGCATTGGTTCACAGAAAGAGCCAAATTCTTCTCTGCAACAATGCCTGACCGCACATCGCACAACCAATGCTTCAAAAGTTGAACAAATTGGGCTACGAAGCTTTGCCTCTGTCATATTCAGCTGACCTCTCGCCAGCCAACTGACAAGATTCTTCCAGCATCTTGACAACTTTTTTTTGCAGAGAAAAAACTTACACAACCAGCAAGAAGCAGACAATCCTTTTCAAGAGTTTGTCAAATCCCAAAGTATAGATTTTTACGCTATAGGAATAAATGAACTTATTTCTCATTGGCAAAAATGTATGGATTGTAATGGTTCCTATTTTGATTAATAAAGATGGTTGATGAGCCTAAGTATAATGATTTAAAACTCACAGGCCGAAACTATAATTATGCTTGCACCAACCTAATAAATACATGCATTAAGTTTATGTTTTCCTGATGGCCACACACACACACAGAGCAATTTTGATGATTTTTTTTGATAAAGATATTTAACATTTGTGGCTAACTGCCCTGGTTATCTTCCTCCTGAGAGAGCTGTCCCCCACCCCCACAAATCCACTGTGTCCTCCTGCTTCCCTGCCTTCACCCAATCATTGCCACCCCCTTCTCTACCTAGCAAACTTGTATGTACTTTTAGAGCACAGACAAAATGATATGTCACCTATGAAGACCTTCATGAGAATTTACCACTCCATTTTTCTCCTCTTCCTAGATGATTTGTTTTCTACCTGGATGAAACAGCTATTTTATTCTGCCTTAGTTCCAGTGGGGCTCATCACGGGATTAGTAATCGCCTATAGTGTCTAGGATAGAGCTCAACACATACTTATTTCCTCTCTACTCCCACCCAAGAGAGAGTTCTGACTTTCTAACTTAATAAAAGGACAAATTGGGCCAGGGTTAGGAGTGAAGGTAGGGGGTGGGGTTGAATGCCTATCATGTTCTAGGCACAGTGTAAGATACCGGGGCTAAACAAAGATGAGTAAGACAATGTTCCTGATTACAGGGAAATGATAGTCATATGTCAAACTGCTAAGGTAATTGACATAACAGAATCTGGAAGCAGGTCAAATGCCTGCATACATAGTATTCTATGGTAATCAGATCAGAGGCACCCATGAGGAGCACCTACACCAGACCAAGGCTATCAAACTGCAAGAGAATCTCGAACAACACTGAAACCATGACCTTGGAACAAGGGAGGGAAAGTGGATAAAAAACATTGCAACATTCCAAGCACAGGAACCCTAGTGAACCAAGGACAGAGAGGCAAGGCAGATATAAAAGAGTGTTTGAAAAACTGCAAGCTCATTGCAAAGGAGACCTGGTGACTTAATGTCACCTCAATACAAAAGAAGTACAGAACTCATTATGCTCTGATTATCATTTACCTATGGGGTGTGTGCGTCTGCATATGTGTGTAGGGCAGTGGGGGACATGCTTCCCGATGATTCTGTATTTAAAGTACAAGTCCACCGGAGAGCGGTAGGGCAAAAAGTTCATTACGGATATTTTTTTAAACCACAAAAACAGTCTATCAGAAAGATTTCTGTCAGGCATCTGCCATCTCCAGTAACTTTCTGGAATGGTTACAAAAATGCATATCCAAGTCATAAAGATTTAACGAAATATTCTCTTGCCATTTATAGTAATGATACCAAATGACAAGTTCAAATTACTTGTTGTGATTACTCTTCATCTGGGCAAAACACATGTTGTAACGTACTCGCAGGATGCAATTACATCAACTGCAATGACATAGAATGGCAACACTGGAAAAAGAGCTAATCACATACAATACACACACTGTTTAGATTTTTTTCCAAATTTTTTTTTTTTTGTATTGCAATCTGTTCATCATTTGGACTAATCATTAACTCTCTCTCTCTCTCTCTCTTTTTTTTCTGTAATGTGGAAAGTATTGGCTGAATTAGACAAGCACCAAAAAAATGTTAATAAAATGAACATAATGTATGCTCTATATTCTCAAATTTAGAAGATAATTTAAGAAAGACAATGACCGTTTCATGTTCACCAGATATATTATCAGAAAACTTGTAGATTTTGATTTTATGATGCTCATAGAGGGAGAAAACCTACTGTAATGATAAACAATAGATGTTTTCAAAGATATTCTTCATGCAAAGTCTTAACAATTCTATCCTGGGTACTTTATTCAACAAATGGTTTGAGATATTACATTTTTTGTGTCAATAAAAGAACATGGTGAACCACATTTAAAATAGTCTATAAGCTTTTGTTTCCTCCTTTTGGCCTTCCTAATTCTTCCTTTTCTTCTCAACTTACTGCCTCTTTGGGGATATCTCATCTACTGTAGCTTTAATTTCCAATCTTAATTTCTAAACTATACCCCTTTTTCAGCACAATGTCTACACCTTTGACCACTAAGTAGACTTTCTACCTGTATGTCCTCAAAGTCATTATGGGAAATTTAGAATTCATCACTTGCCCTTCTCTTTCCTCTCCATCTTAAATTTTGCACACTGATGAAAGTTCTCAATCATACTTACTGCATTTCTATCCAATCCAGAAACTTCTTAGTAATGCCTGAAATCTCTCTCCTATCTATATCAAATAGGACACAAATATTGTTAGTGATGCATTGTGTTTATTATCTTTTTCCAGTTTCTGTTTTTTACGGCCTTAATACAGGTCTCAATTCAGGTCTTTATCATAGTTTCTCAGGACATTACAACATAAAATACATGTTTGAGTGAAGTCATTGTTCCACTTACATACTTACCTTCTTCTCTAATGATATTTTTATCAACCACATTCTAAAGTTAGAAAACTAGCAGTCATGTTAGATATCTTCCATTCTCTTTTCCATCATGTGTAATCTGTAAACAAATATGGTGACCTAGTAAATATCCCTAATATCTATCATGTCTACTTCCTTAATACAAGTTCTTATTGCTTATCACGTACTATTGCAATGAATACTAACTGGTCTTTCTACCTTCACCCATAAACTCTCCTCCCAACTTGCTAAAGTAAGAAGTGGATTGTATAGCGACACAGTTCTTTTTTTTTTTTTTTTTTTTTTTTTTACAACGATCCCAAATAGATAAGAACTGTGGGCTTTCAAAAATCAAAGAAATTATCTAGGGAAAATGACCTGGGACTCTGCATTAGTATTTTTCAAAAGGTCCTTGAGTAATTTCTGTGTCTAGTCTTGACAGAGAAACAGTATCAGTATTAAGAAAAATTCACTTCAATGATAAAAACATCAATTCATCAAGGGACATGCAAAAATGTGTAAGTACCTTAAAATAGATCTTAAAAAGCCATGAAGCAGGGGCAAAATCTGAAAAAAGTGCATGCTGCTGCTAAGTCACTTCAGTTGTGTCCGACTCTGTGCGACCCCATAGATGGTAGCCCACCAGGCTCCACCGTCCCTGGGATTCTCCAAGCAAGA
Organism: Bubalus bubalis; assembly: GCF_019923935.1. Lineage (NCBI taxonomy): Eukaryota > Metazoa > Chordata > Mammalia > Artiodactyla > Bovidae > Bubalus > Bubalus bubalis. The sequence continues at coordinate 95,947,402 of NC_059161.1, read as the reverse complement.
ACACTGGAGTGGGTTGCCATTTCCTTCTCCAATGCATGAAAGGGAAAAGTGAAAGTGAAGTCACTCGGTCGTGTCCAACTCCTAGCGACCCCATGGACTGCAGCCCTCCAGGCTCCTCCATCCATGGGATTTTCCAGGCAAGAGTACTGGAGTGGGGTGCCGTTGCCTTCTCCAAAAAAAGTGCATAGAGACACATAATTATACCTGGGAACTTTAAAAAATTCTCTTTTAATAATTGATATAACTAGTAGCCTCCAAATTTCAGTAAATTTAGAGAAAATTTGAACCAAAACACCATCATTGAACAGTATTTGGTGATGCTTATTTTTATAGAACATTTTACTCAATAGTAGCAAATATGTGCTGTTCTTTTTTCCAAGAACACATGAATCATTAAACAAGAGGTCATATGCCAATGAACAGCTTACTTAAAGGACTGAGTTGACATAGAGTATGCTCTCTGATCATAACAAAATTAAATAAAAAATCAAGACCAAAAGACATTTTGTAAAACTACTATTATTAACAAATAATGCAATGTATTTCAAAATAGCCTATGGCACAAGGAAGAAATCACAATGGAAATAGAAAATATTCTGAATGTAATGGAAATGAAACACAATTTATCCAAATTTGTGGCATTCAATTAAAGCAAGGTTTATTTGAAACCTTGCTTCTACTAAAATCACAGAAATGTGTCAAATCAAAGAAATAAACTTCATTGGAAAATATAGAAGAATAGATCAATTTAAACCCAAAATAAGGATACAGAAGTAAAATCAATACCCAGAAATCAATAAGTAGAACATGGAAACCCAATAGTAAAGCAAATATATCTGGAAAAATCTATAAATTGAAAGAATAATAATAAGTAAAGTGGCCAACACAGAGAAAACACAAATAACCGATATCAAGAATGAAAAAAAGATATCGCTGCTGGATTTACAGGGATATTGAAGAGATATTAAGGTTTTTTTTTTAAATCAAATTTATGCCAATAACTTTTTAAAAATCTTAGAAGAAATAAAGTTTTCTTGAAAGATACAACTTGCCAAAATTGACATATAAAGAAACAGTAAACTAAAGCAGCATGGTTTTAAGTTAAAATAAATCAATTTATAATTAAACTATTCTCCAGAAAGAAAACTGCAAGTAATTTAAAAGGTGAATTTTATCATATATTTAAGGAAGAAAAATATCAACAAGTTTACTCAAATGTCCCAGAAAATAAAGGAATAGTTTGCCAACTTTTTCCTGATCAGTACTACATCGATATCAACATTCAAAGATAGACAGGTACATAGATGTACCTATCTATGTCCAAAGAATGACATTCTTCATAAACATAGGTGAAAAAAATCTTCGAAAAAAAATATTAACATTAAATCCAGATCATGGAATCAGTAGACAAGGATAATAAAATAGCTATTTTAAGTACAAATATCCAAGAAGGTAGAGGAAAGCTAGCGCATGATGAGAGAAAGGCAAGATATTAAACAAGGACTCAAAATTTCCAGAAAAGAAATATCTCAAATGAAAAATTCATTGGATGGCTAGATGGCATAAACTTCCAATCTAATAATGCAGAAAAACCCAGTGACATAGCAATAGAAATATTCTACCCTGAAGCACAAAATTAGAAACAAAAATCACTAAAATAAAGTTAACAGAGGACAGGTAAATTGTGGGGCAATACTGACTAAACTCATACATGGAGTCCCAGGAGGAAAGAGAAGAGGTGTGGACAGAAAAGGAGCTGTCAAAATTCAACTATTATTCCTTTTAAAACTCTTGGTAAACTAGAAATTGAAATAAAATTTCTTAATCTGATAATGGGCATTTTTAATAATCTCATAATAACACTATATGTAATAGTGACAGTATGAATGCTTTCTCTTATGATTTCTTTTTTTTTTAATCTTATTTTATTTTTAAACTTTACATAACTGTATTAGTTTTGCCAAATATCAAAATGAATCCACCACAGGTATACATGTGTTCCCCATCCTGAACCCTCCTCCCTCCTCCCTCCCCATTCCATCTCTTATAATTTCTTATCCTCATTTCTATCTAAATTAATAGGTTCCAAGCCAGTACAATACAGTAAGAAAAATAAAGACATGAGAAATTTGAATATCTGCAGATGATATGACTAGGCAAATAGAAATTGATAAGAAATCTACCAAAAATACTCATTTGAGTAGTATGTAAATTTAGCAATATCATAGAATAACAGGCTAATTTACAAAGATCAGCTGAATACCTATAAGTGACTAAGAGCAAAATTGAAAATAATTATTATTTTAAAATAGCATTATCAATCAAAAACTACATAGAAATAAATTTACCAAAATATATGAAAACTTTACAACATGCCTACCATATTCTGTTCAGATAAATGTTAAAAGATTGAAATATATCACAAGTATATCATGTTTATAAACTACCTTATTAAGATTGCATAATGATGATGCCACTTATTTCTAATTTGAGCTGTATCTATAGCTGTGTCTCTATTTATGTAATATCAATCAAAATGTCAGCAGGAACTCTTATAATGATCAACAATAGATTCTAAAATTTATAGGCAAAGGATCTAAATTTTTTAATTATATATTTTTAAATGTTAAAAAATAATTAAATTAATTATTTGTTAAACTAATAATGCTAATTTCCAAGCATTATATTTATCAAGGTATTTGAGAGATTGGCAGAAAGAATCAAATCAATCAACAGAACTAAAGATTATAAATAAGCAACACTTATAGAGATAATTCATTTTCTACAAAGTCATCAAAGCAGATCAATGAGGTAAAGGAAAATCTTTTCCACAAATGGCACTAGTACTTGAAATGGGCATCCACAGAAGATGGACAAAGATAATTTTGACATTTACCTTACAGCACACACAAAAATATTCTGAGATTAATCACATGCTTAAACATAAAAGCTTAAATTCTAGAAAAATGCATAAGAGAATATCTCTGCAACCCAGGGATATGCAAATATTTTAGATTAAAACATTAAACACTAACCATTAAAAATAAATGTATATATTAGGCTTTATAAAAATTAAAACTTTTATCATAAGGCACTGTAGTTAACTCATAAACTGAGAAACTATTCACAGAACGCATTTTATAAAGGACTCGTATATATCATATATAAAGAACTCCTACAACTAAGTTATAAAAAAGTCAAACAATCCAATTAAAATGGATAAAACATTGGTACAAATCAATAAGTCATATAAATGGTCAATAAGCACAGGAAGAAATACGAAACATCACTAATCTTTAGGGAATGTAAATGAAAACCAAAAGATACCACTACCTATCTGTTAGAATGGTAAACATTTTTTTAAGTAAAGCAACACCAAATGCTCAGAAAACATTTTTTCTAGTTTGCTAGTAAAAGTGTGAAAGTTATATCAGTGTGAAAAATATACTTAGTCCTGTGCTTCTGAAGTGGCAATCCTAAATACTTATACAAAAGAAATGAAGATATTGACTGAGACATACGAGTGCACTGAAATTTTCATGCAACACAAATCAGCTCTGTATCACTTTTTGACAAACAGTGATAAGTTGGAAGCACTGACAGATTTTATTTTCCTAGGCTCCAAAATCACTGCAGATGGTGACTGTAGCCATGAAATTAAAAGACACTTGCTCCATGGAAGGAAAGCTATGACAAATCCAGACAACATATTAAAAAGCAGAGACATCACTTTGCTGACAAAGGTACAAATAGTTAAAGTTATGGTTTTTCCAGTAGGCATGTACAGATGTGAGAGTTGGACTGTGAAGAATGCTGAACACCAAAGAATTGCTGCTTTTGAATCATGGTACTGAAGAAGACTCTTTAGAGTCCCTTGGACAGCAAGGAGATCAAACCAGTCAATCCTAAAGGAAATTAACCCTAAATATTCATTGGAAGGACTGAAGCTGAAGCTCCAATACTTTGGCCACCTGATGTAAAAAGTAACTCATTGAAAAAGACCTTGATGCTGGGAAAGATTGAAGGCAAAAGGAGAAGTGGGCAGCAGAGGAAGAGATGATTAAATAGCACCACCAATTCAGTGGACATGAATTTGAACAAACTCTGGGAGATTGTGGAAGACAGAGGAGCCTTGCATCCTACAGTAGTCCATGGGGTTGCTAAAAGTTTGGACATGACTTAGTGACTGAATAACAATAATAGTTCTTAAAATGCATTGTTAATGACTCCCTTCTAAATAAAACTTTGGCGTTGGGCTTCTCCAGTGATTTAGGGATATAGAACCCATCTGCAGTGCAGGGGCCACAGGAGATGTCGGTTCAATCCCTGGGTTGGGAAGATCCCCTGGAGGAGAAAATGGCAACCCACACTAGGATTCTTGCCTGCAGAATCCCATGGGCAGAGGAACCTGGTGGGCTATAGTTCATGGGGTTGCAAAGAGTCAGACATGAGTGAAGCAACTTAGAATCAGCAGTAGCAACAGCTGTCCTTGTCTTGTCTAACTGTAATGGCTGTGCATGCATCCTATCCAAGTGATTTACCCAAATGAGTTTATCTAATTATTTGATCACCATTCTAGTTTAATTACAAATCAGAAAGTGCCAAGAAATTAGGCTAAAGTCAAGGGATTCCTGGCTTTATAGACTGTTGACTTCTATCTTAATGGACTCTAATATTACACTTAAAGAGCAGGAAGAAATATTCTTAATTCTGTAAGAGCTAGTCATTTATCTGCTATTTCCAAGTAAGAGTGGATGCCACAAGGAAGAATAGGAAGTTCCCATATCTGCAGAGATATTGTTGAGATGCTATCCATCGTGTACAGAAATATACTATAGAATTGCCCTGTTTGGCTCTACGTATACAGAAACACACCGACACACATGCGCGCGCACACACACACAATGGCAACCCACTCCAGTGTTCTTGCCTGGAGAATCCCAGGGACGGGGGAGCTTGGTGGGCTGTCGTCTCTGGTGTTGCACAGAGTTGGACATGACTGAAGTGACTTAGCAGCAGCAGCAGAGCTTGTGGAAAAGGAGTCTTTATTCCTTAGACAGAGATACAGAAAGAAGCATCCATACGTTCCATTTGGACATGCGTCAGCCATCTTAGTATAGGGAACATGAAACTCACCATAGACAGGGAGAAAGGAGAGGTGGAAAGAACCTTGGACCTTAAAAGAATTGTTGCACTATGCATTGTGTTAAGATTAGCACTCCTTCTATCCCCGGCCTTGCAGTCCTGTAGTTGAGGTGATTAATTTTCTTATCTTCTAAGCTTGTTTAAGTCAGGTTTTCCTGTTACTTAAAACTGAAGGCGTTGTAAGAGGTACACTAACACAGAGAGACAAAGTTTAGATAGGAGCTACATTCTGATTGGTGGGCTTTTGCAAGCTAGCACCATGTTGCAGACTTCAGGTACCTGGCCCTTTCTTTTCCTTTTCTTACTGCCGAAGGGCAGGGTGGTACAATAAAAAAGGATGGGAGTTCTGAATGACAAAAATTGGTGTTGGGCATGGTGCTGTCATAAACTGACTTGTGTGACCTTGGAAAATAGCCATGCTGAATCTCAGCTGTTCCTTTTGGAAACTTTTGTGGAACTTCCATAAAGATTAATGGCTTAGTACATGTAAGGTATTCACACAAGCTCTGGCAAAGATAAGGTATTTAAAGTGAGTTGGCTGCTATTAATGTAAGGAGGAAAATCATATCAATGTTCTGGCAGCTGACTCATCAATTGGGCTTTAAATAAATAGCATATTTATAAGTTGGGATTGATCTGCTCATCTTTGTGGGCAGGAATAGAATACTTGACATAGTAGATGGGGTTAGAAATAGGCACGAAGCCAAGCAAGCAGAAGAGTCAAATAGTAAAACAGGAATACTAACAAACACCACCTTCCATATATGAGTATCTGAGCTGTGTACTAGCACTCACCTCACTAAACATATGAGAAAATCAAAAGCTCAAGTAGTAACGGGGTTCAGCCAAGATCACACAGCAGAATCACATGTGGCAGAATCGTCACTTACTTCAGGCACTCTGGCTGTAAACCCCTTGTTCAAAACTTAGTCCAGGTTGCTATTTGTGCGTATTTTATTAGAGGCTAACCCTAGCCAACATGCTCACCAATGGGAAGCTTTCCCAACTACTCGCAGTATCATCAAGAAAACTGTCCCTCCATAAAGATAACTTAAGCTAAATGAAACAGTGTGTACTCTAAAAACGTGTGTGTGCTATGTAAAAAAAGAGATAACTTAGGCCAATAAAATACACAAGGAAGAAAAGGCTTCCCACCTGATCTCAGATGACTAGAAATACACAGCTGGTAGCCATTTAAGGTTATACTCTTCCAGAACAACATCTGTGCCTGCGTGTGTGTGTGTGCTGAGTCACTTCAGTCATGTTCCACCCTTTTGCAACCCTACCGACAGTAGCCTGCCAGGCTCTTCTGTCCATGGGATTCTTCAGGCAAGAATACTGGAGTGGTTTGCCATGCTCTCCTCCAGGGTATCTTTCCAAGTCAGAGATCGAACCTGCATCTCGTCTATCTCCTACATTGGCAGGTGGGTTCTTTACCACTAGTGCCACCTGGGAAGCCCAAAACAACCTTTACTGACACTTCAAAATACTGAAATAAAGGTCACTTCTTTTCTCCTCAGTAGGGCGTGCACATAGGTTACCTTGTGCTCACACAGACATGTAGGCATTCATTTACCAAAACAAAATTGTGCAAGTGGCAATCTTTTCAGGTCTGATGTGAAACTTATTGGTCACATTTCCATATCCAAAAAAATAGAACACATCATATGATTTTATGTTATGGGTCTATATCAGTTAAAGAAACAGCAAGAAGACCTTCAATCAGAGAGTACACTGGAGAGGCGCATTTTAGTATCAAGGAGGCATTATTATTAAGCTCTAGAGTTTGGCAGTGTCAGTTCTTTCACTAAAGAACTCTTTTGCTCTGCTGTTGCTGAATTGAGAGTCTTCTAATCACAAAGACATTCTAAGATAGTCACAGAGGGCTTATTTTTCTTAAACTTTTCCTCAGGGGAAAGAAAATGAACTCCCGTTGACCCCTTTAATCACTTGGGTCAAATCAGAACTATTGTCAAAGTGGCTTCGAGTCTTCATTATTTTTAAAATGTATGCCAGAGAAGAAACTTTAAGCTTCCAATAATAAGACCTTGTTATAGATTTTCCCTAGCAAATGTTCACCCAGAAAGAATGGAGAGTTTTCTTTGTAAAGTGTGCCATTGAGGTACATGATATAGGATTCAACGGTGGGATTTAACTGCCTTCTGTAATACATCATATGATTTAACTCTTGGTTGTGATAAAATTGAAACAAACCTCCTTTTTTATCTGATTTCAGAAGGCAGAGTTCATTAATTCCCTGGCCTTCTTGCTCTAGAAATTTCACTTGAGTGTATTTCTTGCACTGGTAAAACTCACTCATTCATTCATTCAATCATAAGAACCAGTTAGGAATCATACATATATCTGCTTAGTCCATTAATTAAAAATTAGAAAAAAGGAGAATTTTAGAAAGTTGAAAAGGGGATTTGGCTCAGAGACAGAATGTGAGTTGCAATGACTTCCTATTAAGCACATTCATTCTGTTCTTCCCAAGAATAGAAAGACCACATCAAGATAGCTACTATTACATAACACTTCTATTGACAGGTAAAAATGTTCAAATAGAGTTTCCTTTCCTTTCAAACTGTGTGTGTGTGTGTACGAATGTGTACTTGGTTTCCAAGCACTAACAGGAATGTGACTGCTTTCATTACTCAAAGCACTAAAGAGAGTACTTCAAATGAAATAAACACTTGAAGAAGGAGTGGGGAAAACAAAACCTCTCTGTATTAAAGTAGATACTATCTGCTGCAGGGCAGACAACAGTGACTGCAATAAATATTTTCTACCTTGGCATCTCTCCCTGTCTTTCTTCTTTCCTTCTACTTCTACCCATCTTTTTTTTTTTTAAGATTTTTTTAAATTTTATTTTATTTTTAAACTTTACAATATTGTATTGGTTTTGCCAAATATTGAAATGAATCTGCCACAGGTATACATGTGCTCCCCATCCTGAACCCTCCTCCCTCCTCCCTCCCCATACCATCCCTCTGGGTCATCCCAGTGCACCAGCCCCAAGCATCCAGTATCATACATTGAACCTGGACTGGTGACTCGTTTCATACATGATATTATACATATTTCAATGCCATTCTCCCAAATCTCCCCACCCTCTCCCTCTCCCACAGAGTCCATAAGACTGTTCTATACATCAGTGTCTCTTTTGCTGTCTCGTACACAGGGTTATTGTTCCCATCTTTCTAAATTCCATATATATGCATTAGTATACTGTATTGGTGTTTTTCTTTCTGGCTTACTTCACTCTGTATAATAGGCTCCAGTTTCATCCACCTCATTAAAACTGATTCAAATGTATTCTTTTTAATGGCTGAGTAATACTTCATTGCCATTTCTTTCTTTGGACTTGGTTTATGTTCTGGATGTGGTTAAGTAAGTGTTAGTTGCTCAGTCATGCCTGACTCTTTGCAACACCATAGACTGCAGTGCACCAGGCTTCTCCATCCATGGGATTTTCCAGGCAAGGATACTGGAGTGGGTTGCCATCTCCTTCTCCAGGGGATCTTCCCGACCCATGGATCGAACCTGGGTCTCCTGCACTGCAAGCAGATTCTTTACTGACTGAGCTATAAGGTTAAAGAGACAAAAAAAGAGAAAGAAAACAAACAAACAAACAAAAAACACCTCTAATCCCTGAAAGGAGATGCACATAAGCCCCTCTGGCTTTTCTGGCATGTCCCTGAACTCTTCAGGAGCTCTCCCATCATGCTTTTGAGTGGAATGAGTCTGGTAAGAAAGGAAACAGTATAAAGCCTTAATCATCTGACTGGTTTATTCAACTCACAACCAAGTCCTGTGCTAGAAACTGAAGGCCCAGGAATTAGATGTGGTCTCATGAAACTCAGCCTAAAGAAGGATACAGATATAAAAATGAAACAAACATTTTAAGAGTGGTCATTATGTGTTTAACTCTAAGCACTTTGAAGTGAATTGTTAGTCGTGTCTGACTCTTTGTGACCCCATGGACTGGAGCTCCTCTGTCCATGGAATTCTCCAGGCAAGGATACTGGAGTGGGTTGCCATTCCCTTCAGCAGGGGATCTTCCTGACTCAGGGATCAAACCCAGGTCTCCTGCATTGCAGGCAGACTCTTTACTGTCCGAGCCACTAAGAAAGCTCATTAAAAATATGGAACGCTTCACTAATTTGCGCGTCCTTCTTATGCAGGTGCCATGCTAATCTTCTCTGTGTCCTTTCAGTTTTAGTATATGTGTTGCCAAAGTGATATAAGCACTTTTCATACTTTAAAATCATTTACTCTTAATGTATGGATGTGAGAGTTGGACTATAAAGAAAGCTGAGCGCCGAAGAATTGATGCTTTTGAACTGTGGTGTTGGAGAAGTCTCTTGAGAGTCCCTTGGACTGTAAGGAGATCCAACCAGTCCATTCTAAAGGAGATCAGTCCTGGGTATTCATTGGAAGGACTGATGTTGAAGCTGAAACACCCATACTTTGGCCACCTGATGCGAAGAGCTGACTCATTGGAAAAGACCCTGATGCTGGGAAAGATTGAGGGCAGGAGGAGAAGGGAATGACAGAGGATGAGATGGTTGAAAGGCATCACCAATTCAATGGAAATGGGTTTGGGTGGACTCTGAGAGTTAGTGATAGACAGGGAAGCCTGGCATGCTGTAGTTCATGGGGTCGCAAAGAGTCAGACACGACTGAGCAACTGAACTGAACTGACTGACTCTTAATGTCAGTCCAAAGAGTTAGTGATACTACCATCCTCCTGATACAGGAGAAAAGCAAGAGAGACAAGGTGCATGGAGTTCAAATCACGGAAATAACTTCAAAGGCCACAAGATTAGTAAGGGAGGCAGCTATGATTTAAACCAAGGGACTCTGGCCCCAAGCTAGAGTGTCATATCACCTCTTTGTATGTTGGCAGAAAACCTAGATGTTTCTGCCAATTGTCCCCATTGCAGAACACACACACATACACACACACACACACACACACACACACACACACAAAATGTTAAGTTTCTGTCTCTGCTCACCATATTGGAGCTTTTTCAAAACCACTTTGATGTAGTGTGAAAACTGAAAGTTTCCTTGGTCCTATCCATGGAATTCTCCAGGCAAGAATACTGGAATGGGTTGCCATTCTTTTCTCCAGGGGAACTTCCCCATCCAGGGATGGAAACCAGGTCTTCCGCATTGCAGGTGGACTCATTACTGACTGAGCCAGCAGGGAAAAGCCCATCTCGTGAGGGGTTTTAATTGTGCAGTCAATATAGTTTCCTCTTTCTGGTAGATGCATATAATTCAGCTTAACACATTGCTGTTGAATAAGCATCATGTGTAAAAACATCAAGAGTTAATTTTTGTTTGTTTTGCTTGTTTTGGGAAAAGTGAAAATACTAATAAAGTGAAACCTAAACATATAATTCAAGGTGGGACCTGGTATATACAAAAGGGACTTCAATACTGAAGTAAATAATGTGCTTTATAAGCAAAATTGACTATCCAGTAGCCAATTTTACTTTGCTTTTCCCTCAGTTTTAGAGCATTACTACTAATAAGATAGATGGAGGCTCCAGTTTTATAAAATGGGAAACGTAGAAATGATACAAATTTTCTCATTACTAATACCTGAGGCCTGGCATGGTTATAATTCCATTGGGATTGGAGTTAGGTGCTTTGGATGCAAATTTGGAGCCAAGTTACTTAATATCCTTAAACCTCCATTTTATTGTCTGCAAAATGAAAAGAAGACAACTTACCTATAAAACTTACCTATAAAACTATTATAAATAGCAGCATGTGTTAATGTAAATAAAAGCAAAAATGAAAACAACTTTCATAAACTGGTACATGATCCACAGGGAAGGTGTTCAGTTCAGTTCAGTTGCTCAGTCGTGTCTGACTCTTTGCGACCCCATGGACAGCAGCACGCCAGGCCTCCCTGTGCATCACCAGCTCCCAGAGTTTGCTCAGACTCATAGGGATGGTGTTATATATGATAAACTCCTTAAGAATATTGACTAAGATTCATGTGATGACTCAGCAAAACACTTAATGCTTTTAAGACGTTTAGTAAATATCAGATTAACTAACCATCTGAGTTTAATAGATATGTGAATAATTGAACATGTAAACAATAAATAAGGTTCATAAACTTTTATTTTTATGAACTGTTCCTTACTCATCTTCCAAAGAAAGCTGAAGAGCTATTTAAATAAGAAAGTCAGTGTTTACTTTCTTACTGTGAAAATCAAAAGTGCTATGTTTTTTCAATTTTCTATATATTTTACATTGACTTAAAAAATAATTATGTTACATTGAAGCTCATCTCCCCAGTCCCATAAAATATCTTAACTGTTAGCCCTATTTTAAACTGATTTTCTGATTCTGCATAATATATATGCCCTTCAAAAATGGTTGTTTAGTAGTAGCAAAGAAAAGGAAAGCAATTCTGAAAAAGAAAAAAAAAATGCTAAAGGAGTGACAAGAAACTGCAAGATTTGTATTCAGTGTTAATAGACATATATATACATATACATTGTTCTTTCATTTAATTTGTTCTTTCATTTGAAGCTTTCTCAAGATTTTCATCTTCTTTACAAAGGAAAGTCAAATGATCTGACAAAATGATAGGACCAGATATGCCTGCCCTGTAGAAATATTTAAAATGAAAGTCTCGGTTTGAGTGCCAAGTTCTGGACTAGGAGCCATAAGAATGGATATATCACTCATTTCTTGCAAGGATTCATTAAGGGATCTTGATCAGTTACTTCTCTCTGGACCATATGTAAAATAGGCCCATCTATAAAACCTTAGGCATGGCTGGGTAAAAGTTAAGGCGCTGAGGTCTTTTGGAGCTTTAGCTCGCTAATCTCCAGAATATATAAATACATCTCTAGTGTATGGGCTTCCCTGGTGGCTCAGACAGTAAAGATTTTGCCTACAATGCAGGAGACCTGAGTTCAATCACTGGATTGGGAAGAGCCCCTGTAGGAGGAAACAGCAACCCACTCCATTATTCTTGCCTGGAGAGTTCCATGGGCAGAGGAACCTTGTGGGCTACAGTCCATGGGGTCACAAAGAGTCTGACAAAACTGAGCAACAAACACTATACACTATACTATATAGAGTGCTGGTGCTCAGTCACTTTAGTTATGTCCGACTCTCTGCGACCCCATGGACTGCAGTGCACCAGGCTCCCCTGTCCATGGGATTTTCCAGGCAAGAGTACTGGAGTGGGGTGCCATTGCCTTCTCCATACTATATAGAGTACATCTATCTATATTTACTTCTATATTTATGTCTATAGAACCTATATCTTTAGAATCTATATATATTTACAGAATATATATCCATATTTATCAAATCTATCAATCTATCCCTCCCTCCCTCCCTCCCAGTTTGGTATATTTCCCTAAAGAGAAGACAGAAGTTCTGAGTAGCATAGAAGAAAGAGTGTCATGGGGTTTGAAGACTCTCATGTCTACTGATTAGTAACTATAAAAATTGCTAAAAGACCGAATTGGAATTTAAATTTGGGCTGCCTGTCTCCAAAGTCTGCTCCCTTAATCACTGTATACCATGCATCTATGGTAGAATGTGTCTGCTCTGTAACATACTAACCCACAAATGATCTCTAGATTGAAACAGTTGTTTAGAGATAGAACATGGTGAGCACTGAAGTGTCTGTGACTGGAGTCTGGTCTGAGAATGAGACTGAGAAGGTTGTAGAAGAGTAAAGGAAATATGGTTCTTCCTGTACAGTACCTTCTGTATCTTCTTGCTTCCCAACAAGATACCAGAGACAAACGGGATGTTGAAAAGGACAGAACAAAGAGAATCCAACGAGCCAGAGCCAGACACCTGCTGTGCTCACCAGTGGCTGTGTTCCTACCTCTAAACCTCTCACAATTTGCAAATAATAGGACAAAAATATCCTCATTATTTCAGCCACACTGAGTTAAGTTTTCTGCTACTTGAAGCAAAAAAAAAAAAAAAATGTCTCTTTGGAGGTAATACAGGAAAGCATTTACGATTGGGAACACGTGTACACCTGTGCTGGATTCATGTTGACGTATGGCAAAACCAATACAATATTGTAAAGTAATTAGCCCCTAATTAAAATAAATAAATTTAATTAAAAAAATAAAAAGGAGTGTTCAACAGTATTAGATGTTTTAGAAAGAGGAATTATAATTGTGAACTGTCTCACGAAACAGATATAAACTTCTGATCTCTAAATCATTTGCCCAGCCAGCTCACGATGAATCTAGGAAACCCCTAATACATATCATTAAATGCCCGGAGTACTAAGGGAAGGGATGTGAGGTAGCAATGGAAGAATCACGTAAACCTTGCCATTCAGTTCCTTGGAAGTTTATTCAGTTATATAGGATGATGCCTGCAAATGATCTGCATGTTTATATGTAGTCAGTCTTGCATACTAAATCCAAAAGAAAAAATAAAGAGACTCTAGCTCTGAGGATTCTGTGTAATGAAGTTGAAGGACTCTGTAATTAACTCTAGAGTAATTACCCTCACACCAAGCAAACCTCTCTGGAGCTGGCAAGTGGCTTACCTGCCAAGAACCATGTTATAATAAGGTCGGAGGGAGCAATTTCTAACATTTTGCCCCTGGTGTAGGAACCTTTAATGGAGCCAAATGCCAGTCATCCACAGAGCGATGCAGAGAAGATCAAGGTAAGTGAAAAGTCTCCAAAGCTCTATTTTTAAGCACCAATTTCCAACTTCAGCCTTACGTGAGTATTATACGTATGCCATCCAGCTGCATCATAAAATCAAAGAAGCTTAGAAATTCAAAAGATCTAAGAGGTCATGAGGACCAGTCTGTTTCCCAGTGTGAGGCTCCTTTCAACACACCCCTGACAGGCAACTGAATAATTTTTACTTAAATGCCTTCTGGAAGTCAATGGTGGGAAATCAAGAATACAGGCTTGCAGCCAAACAAATTTGGGTTAATGTTAATCTCTGACATTTATTATTTGTAATCTAAAAAAAAATCTGGGCATTAGTTTCCCTTTTTAAGATGGTTAAGACATAGTTTTATTCCACAACACTATTTTGGTAGCATAATTTGTTTTGAGAAAGAGAGTATTAGTTTTCCTTCTTTTCCCTTTTGTTCTCAGACATTTAGAGTTTTTATGAATCGGTATTTGCTCTCCTGCAACACCTTCTCACTGATCCTCCTGTTCTCTTCCTGGACTTCATGGACTATGGCTATTTTCTCTGAAGATTTCTTCTAACTTCGGGGAAGATATTACATGAATCCTGGCAGTAAGACTTTTGCCTTAAAATGAGCCTGAGATTTTAGTTCTTGTGAGAAAATTCTTTCTAAGATTGTTTAATTATTTGTACTTGATGTAGTAGAAAGGTCAGTGATCTTTAGCAAAGGAATTATAATAAATCCTTGGCCTTTAGCATCAAGTTCTCTAATGAGAGTTAGGTTAAGGTATTTTATTAATAAATACCTTCATTGATAAAAAAAATATCTTATATGATTTCTGAACCCTTTATTTATTATACATTTTGTATACATAGAAGTCTATAAATGTTTCATAAATATGGCTATATGAATTAAATTCAATGTTTCAGATGTGTGTTCACTGGAAGTGAGGACATGATACCTAAAAGCTGTCATCTGAATGCTGTGCATCTGTTAAAAGAGTTAACAGTATGATTAATTTCCCAAGTGGTTATATCACATGATTTCTTATAAGAATCTCTAGATTTTTTTTTTTTCTCCCTCCCTGAGTCCTGAGTTAGAATTTGCCCGTACTGACTTTATAATCCCAGATATGATCCTGAGCTTCTAAGGTCCTAATTTTCCACCATGCACACAAAACTAAAACAATACCAACATGAGAAGAATTAGGCAGGGTGATGTACACACAATTCTTTTTATTGCACAAAGAATAGAAATTTGATAAGTATACTTTCCTTATGCTTCTCAACTTTCTTGTTCATTTCTAACTCTACATGGAGGTGTGAGTGAAACAATGGTAGATACTTGGTGGCTTAAGAGAGAAAGAGACCAAAATTAGGAAGGATCAACCGTTTTATCATCTCTGGCAATAACTGAAACGTGGTATCTAGCATCGCTGACAGCGGTTCTCAGATGAGTATAGGGACTTCAGGAATTCCACTGGCCCATTATAGCACAACCATTAGTGTGTGAGAGGCACACACACACACCCACCACACTCCAGATCCTGACAGCATTTGTGTCAGTAAGCACGGGGAACGGAAGCCAGCTCGTTTGTTGCTCACCTGTTTCAAAAAGGAACTGGCAGTTTTCTACTTCAAGATGATGGCTTCCTGAGCTTATGGATCGAATCCCCAAATCTTTACAACAAAGTTGGAAGGATTGTAAAGGCTTCTGAACAATCTACACCTTCCAGTCTTTGTGACTAATGAGCAAGTTCGCCCATTTTAGCCATTCGTTCACTACTGGTTCCACTCTGCTAATAAATGCCATCAAAAATAGTCAGCCTGACAAAATGACTTTCCTGTGGAGAAAGTCCTTTTTTCCCTTTTTTCTACTTAATTAGCTGCACTTTAGGTACGGTGATTGGGGTGAGCTAGGAACATTATTTAAAGCTCTAGGGAGGGCCATACCACGGCCTATTACAACAAACCAAACCCAGTCAAGTGAATCAATTTAAACCGAATAGACCATATTCTGCTAAATGTACCTTAATTAGTAGAGAATGTATGGTGTCATTTTAAAATGGTGTTTTAATGATCCTGGAGAGCAAAAACACTCATTTGAGCTTAACATTTGTACATCTACTGACTCAACAACTCTTTATTGAGTAGCTACTATTCTGGGCAATTTAGCTCAGTGAAATGCTATGGATGTTTGAGTTAGAGCACTTAGATTTCCATTTTTACCACTTTCTAGAAAGTGTTCTTTTGCAATCCATTTTCACTGCTTTCTAGAAAGTGTTCTTTTGTAACCCACTTAAAGCTAATATCTGGAAAGTGGAGATAATAATATTGATTTCACAGGGTTAATTACAATAAGAGATAATATATAGCAATAATAGGTACTCAATAAATTTAGGAGAGTGTGTTGTTCTTGTTGATCTTAAAAATACTGAAAAAAAAAAAAAAAAGCTTAAGGATTTTGCCAAAGGAAATATGCCTTGAAGTTTAGAAGTGTAAGTTAGCATAAATAAACTAAATGCTACCAGAGATTAACTGCAAAGTGATTGGCATATAATGGACCTTGAAGGTATTATGTATGTTCAAATTTCGGGTAAATAATCTTTTTATTTTGATTCTTTACTAAGATTCCAAGAAAAATTTTTAAATAATGAATCCATCTCCTTAATATTCAATTTGTCTAACATATATCATTCTAGCATAGTTAAAACCTGAGCTAGCATAACCTTATTTTCACTACTTCCCTAGCAATTGGTGATGTCTAAATTGAGGAGGTTAAAAAATATCAGCATCTTACTGTTTATAAGCCTATGAAATTGAAACAATTATGGGAAATACTAGTAAATTATAGTATATCAACATGAAAGCATATTGTTCTATCATTACAATAATAACTTTAAGATGATGGAGAAAAGCAGCTTCTTGAAAACTAAACACACACCCACAAGGCACCTTGTAGCAGGCACCACCCAGCAACTATTTTCGCTTTGGTACCTTATCCAATTTTGTCTAGCCATCTTCCTGCATTATCTTGTAGGCAGTCAAATTCTAGATTGATTTTCTTGCTTTCTGGGTGTTTTTACTGAAAAGGATTGCTTTAGAAGTATATGTGACATAATTCTGAGCCCATACCAGGCCCTCCTCTGGCCTTCCCTGCTCTGGACTGCTCCTGCTAAATCAGAGAGTGCTATTATCATGGTAGAGAAGGAACAGGGCCAGCTTGGGGCCTGGCCCTGCTGTTGGCCAGGGCAGAGACTGCCATTGCCATTGCACATGTGCCATACACAGAGGAGGAGCAAAACCAGATCAGGGCCTTGCCTTGCCTCTTGCCAGAGTGAGAACTCAGAGCCATCTCAGAAGTACCATTCAAAGCCCACAGGCCCCACAAACTCCCAAGCAAAGGGAAGACTGCCATCACATCCCGGAGACACCCAACCCCCTCAGGGCCCCTCTCTAACACCTCGGGCACGCCTCCCACCCCCTCATAAAGCAGCAAACACCATTAGCCCCAACCTGGCTCCAGCTCTAGCTCCTCTGACTCCATCCCTACCAAGGTGGCAGCTGCCAACACATCCCCAGGAGAAGATGTAACACCCACTCATTTCAGATCCAGGGCTCCCATCAGTGCCACTGGGTACATGGAGACCACAGAGGGATGCTCCCAAACGAGAACATATCCTCAGGAGAGGTGACTGCTTTGCCTAATTTCATATTGACAAAGAGAGAAAGTCAAACAAAATGACAAAAGAGAGGACTATGTTTCAAATTAAGAGAAAATGTTAGGAAGTATTCTCACTGAAACAGAGGCAAATAATTTATCTGATAAGGAGTTCAAAGCAACAGCAATCAAAACACTAAATGAACTTGGGAAAAGAAGAGAGAACATAGACAAAGTGTTAGAAAGCATATTTAAAAAATTTGAGCTGAAGAATATAAGAACCAAAATTAAAAATAGGCTAGGAGGAATTAACAGCAGATGAGGTGAAAGAGAAGAATGCATGAGTCTAGACTATCACTCATTCAGCACAACAACAACCACAAAACAAATAATAAAAAAACAAGGATAGTTGAAGGGACTTCTAGGACAACATCAAGTGCACAAATATTTGCATCATGGGGGTTCCAGCAGGAGAAGCAAGGAAGGGATGGAGAACATATTTGAAGACGTGATAGCTGAAGACCTCACTAACTTGAGAGAGGAGGCAAAAGTCTGTGTTCAGGAAGCACAGGTATTCCCAAATAAGATGAACCCAGAGACCCACACCAAGGCATATCACAATTGAAAGAGCAAAAATTAAAGTAGAGAAATAATTTTAAAGGTAGCAAGAGCAAAAAAAAAACCCAAAAAACAAAAAAAAAGGAAACAAAAAAAAACTGTACACAAGGGAACTGCTATAGAGCTATCAGAGGATTTTTTTCAGCAGACACTTTGCAAGTCAGAAGAGAGTGGTATATTTAAAGCACTGAAACAAAGCAAAACAAAACAAACCCACAACCTATAAGATAGAATAACCTATCCAACACAGGTGCTGGTCACAACTGAAGGAGAGATAGAGATTTTTCTTAGGCAAACAAAAACTGAAAGAGTTCATCACTACTAAACTGAACCTACAAGAAATGTTAAAGGGTCTTCTTTAAGTGAAAAATACAAGACTGTAAGAAGAAATAAGAAAATAAAGGAAGGAAAAATATTTCAATGGTAAAGACAAACGTATAGTAAAAACAGTGTATTAACCACTTAAGCTAGTCCAAAGGTTAAAAAATAAAATAAAATCAACTATAATTATAATGAATAGCTAAGGATAGACCTGAAGATATGAAACATGACATCAAAAACACAAAATATGGTAGAAAGTAGCAAAAAATGTAGATATTTAGAATGTGTTTGAACTTAAATGAGTACCAGTTTAAAATAAGTAAATACATTTATAGGTTGACATATATGAGCTTCACAGTAACCACAAATCAAAAATTTACAATAAATACAAAAAAAAAAAGACAGAGAAAGAGACAGATATCCAAACATAATGCTAAAGAAAAGCACCAAACCACAACGGAAGAAATTAAAAGAAGATAAAATTAATAGAACCATAAAAATAGCCTGAAAGCAAACAACAAAATGGCAATAAGTACATACCAATCAATACACATGTACACCCATGGTGGATTCATGTCAATGTATGGCAAAACCAATACAATATTGTAAAGTAAAAATAATAATAATAATAATAATAAATTTAAAAAATAATCACTTTAAATTTTAAAAGACTAAATGATAAAACTGATAAACTTTTATCCAGCCTCACCCAGAAGGAAAGAGAAAGAGCTAAAATAAGCAAAGAAATTAAAAGAGAAGTTACAACCTATTTCACAGAAATACAAATGATCTCAAGAAAACACTATCATTAGTTATACACCAGCAAATTGGACAACCTAGAAAACATGGATAAATTCTTAGAAACACACAATCCTCTAAGACTGAGTCAGAGAAAAATACATAACCTTGTTTTAAAATTGAATCAGTAATTTAAAATCTTCCAACAAACAAACAAAAAAGCCCAGGACTGGATGGTTTCGCAAGAAATTGTACCAAATATTATTTCTATCCTTCTCAAATTATTCCAAAAAATTTAAGAGAAGGGAGGACTTCCAAACTAACTCTATGAAGCCAGAATTAGTCTGATACCAACATTAAGCAAAGGCAACACAAAAAAAGAAAATCACAGGTCTATAATTTTTATATCCCTATTTATGCATATACAGAAATCCTCAAGCAAGTATTAGTAAGCCAAATTCAACAATACATTAAAATGATCATAGAACAGCAGCCTGATGAATCTTTTGTCTTTCTCTTGGGAAGTAGGAGGCTTCAAAGTGAAAAATACCTTTAAGTCACATGAATCAAATTTCTAAGACTTAAGTCTTCTTATCCCCCAATCTTTTGGGGCAGGACAGTTCCCCCTCTCTACCTGAATTTCCCATCTGTAAAATCGGGATAATATATGATAACCCTGTACAAGGATTAAGAATGAAAGCCTATAGACGCAGTGGCTAGCACAGACTAGGCACTCACTGCCTATCGGTTTGCTAACCTATCGTGTCTTTATTTAAGGCTCATGGAGGACTGCCATGAATAGCAGTCTTTTTTTTTTTTTTTTTTTTTTTTTTAAGAATAAAAAAAATAAACCCTACAGTGGTTTCTATGTAAAATTGTTCTGTAATACATTTCTCTGAAAATGTGTCCTTGTTCTAAATTGATTCTGAATTGCATACGGGGAATGAAGAAGAGTTGGAATTAAAATACTGTGATTATTACAAGATTATTTTTAATAAAAACAAAACAGATTTGTTGACCAGAATCTATAGCCAGCCTCCTGCATTTAGTGATGTCCATGTTTCTGAGCCTTGGTTTCCTCATTTGTAAAATGGGTAGAATAATACTTGCTTTGCTTATGCCTTAAGATTATTATTTTGTATGATGCACGGGAAGATGTTTTGGAGGTAAAACATGCTGTTTAAATATTGCAGTAAATGACACTGCAGTCGCTATATTTACATTTGAAAATTATATTACCTATCACTTTGTTTATAACCATTATTATTTCACTAATTGTAACATTTTATTACTTTATATGCAGTTCTTTTATTATATGAGAATAGTTGATTCTAATGAGGAAAACCTTTTCCTTTTTAGAATTTAAGTATAAGTAAATGGAAAATGTTTATGTTTTTCTATTTATTCCCTAAGTTTTAAATATCAGAGACAAGTGCGTGAAATATATATAAAGAGAGAAAGAAATTTTAAAAAATAAATACTAATGCCTTAAATTTCATAGGACCTGCTGTCTTCAAATTTTCTTTGGCACTCAAGACCTTTTTAAAGGAAGATTCAGCAAAATTAAGAGAATCAGAATGCTCAACTTTTCAAATGACCTACTTTTCAAGTTCATCCTATTAATGAGTAGAAATTGAACTGGTGAAGGAATTTAAAATATCGTGGCCCTTTAATTTGAAAATATGTTAATATTGAGTGACTTTTCATGCATTTGGATGTTTCCTGAGTGCCATGTGTTGGTCAAGCTCATATTCATCATTTCCTTTAATAATCTGCTATTCAGACCAGTGTTATGGGCCCACTTTGCAAATACTGATGAAGACACTGAGGCTCAGAGGGGTAAAGTCTGTAGCAGGTAATAAGACCAAGAAGTCAATCTAGTCTTGTCTGACAGCCTTTCTTATTACAGCCAGACAGGGTCCCAGGTGGAAATAATCCATTTTCACCTTTGATTTTTAGGTAGTTTAGAATTCAAACTGGTAAAGTGCAGGTGGATCCATTTCTGACTTCACTTCTATAACTCTCATCCTTAGCTTCAACAAGAGAGTCCTCAACAGTGGATAAGCAAATGTAGGATTTATTGCAACATTTCAGACTTTACTACTTTAACAAGGTTGAAGAAAAATTCTTCTCATTAATTAATGAAATTTATGATGTAGGAAGAACACGTTGCATATTACAAATGCATCCTTTATAGCAATGGTCCTTAACAGTAGTTCTCAAAAGCCCCCAGTCACTAGCATCAGCACCCCCCAGGCTCTTTTTAGAAACACAAATTTGTCTGAAACCTACTTAATCAGAAATTCTGGAAGTGGGGCCCAGGAGACTGTCCTCTGAGTGATTCTATGACTTGCAAAGGGTTGAGTTCCAAAGACTCATAGTTTACAGGTAGAGATTATATACTAGGGCCACATCACAATGCTCACCTGAAAAGCCATGTATTCAACAAGTGTTCTGAGTCTGTGTCATTGACATCTTCATACATAGCCAGACATAGAGAGAGGGTAGGACATATCCATAAGAATAAGATAAAAGTCCTGACCAAAAGATTCTTGCAATCCAATTGGGGGGATAAGACCACCAAGCAGGAAATTTGGCTCCAAGCCCATATGAATTTAATAAAAATATATAACTCTAAATATCACATTAAGAACATGATAAAAACATTGAGAGAAAAAGAGGTACAACTCTGTGGGATGCTGTTATCAGACACTTTCTCCTGAAGGAGGAAAAAAGTGGAATTAGAAACAGATGCGGAGCTATTTCCTAGGCCTGCAGTAAAGTAGCTGGGCAACGCTGAATAAGTTAAATCTCCTTGCTTCATATAATATAAGAATTATAGTGGAAAATCATGAGGATGGTGATGGTGATGAAAATGATGAATGATAATATATCATTTTGTGGTATTTTGAGATTTAATAAAAAAAAATAAAAGATGCACACCATGTTTTGGAAGAGGCCTGGCATTGTGCAATGCCTTCAGATTCCTTCCATGCACTCCCTTTGTATCATAATTACTTCCATGTGATTATTCTCTATTTCCAGCCATGAAACATTGAAAGAACTTCTCTTATAGCATCTCAAGTAATCCTCAGCACCTCCAAGAAGCAGATATGTCCTCCCAATTTTAGAGATGTTTTGTCCATGAAAGAAAGAGAGGGAGGAAGAAAAATGTTTTATATGTGTAATAACGTGATCATGTGAAGTCAGTATTCTCTGATATCCCTTGCTGGCTATTGCCAATGGCAGTTCCTTTATCTCAGCATAATACCTAGCATATGGCGGCTTTTCATTATATAGCTGTATAAATAAAAGGCAAAGAAATGCATAACTAAGATTCTTTTGACAGCGCACCTGATTTTTCAGAACAGGAAAAAAAACTACTTAACAAGGAGTGTAGAATAGCATGTTACTGTACTGATCTGCAGAGAGTTTCCTAAAAAATAATGATGAAACTAATCCTCATGCTGTCCAGTGAACCACACCTGAAAAGGCAAATCATTATGAGCAGCCCATGCTCCAACAGGCCCTATTTGGAAAAACAAGGATGAAGGTAAAGGGAGTAGAGGTATTCATCATAACATTTGTACAGAACTGTATAGTTTCAAAACAATTTTATGTACACAATTTCATGTAATCCCAAAATCCCCTATGAGGGATAAAGGGATGCATTGCCTGCTTAAACGAGAATTGTGATGGCTGAAAAGCTTTCATTCTCTGATTGTGAGACGAGGGCTCTGACCACACTTGCAGTGCTGTGATCTTTCTTTAAGGTCTGCCGTCCCATGACCTCTACAGGGCCTCTGCCCCACATTCTCCCTTCTGATCTCCGAGTCTACCCTGGGAGCCTTTGTCAACTGCTCGTTAAGTTCTGGCTTCACTCAGCTCCCATCCCCTCTTCGACCACACAATAACCCTACAAAACAGCAATGGGTACAAAAGACTACTCATTTCATTCTTTACTCTTCTGTTAGAGTGAAGGGATTAGAGAGGAAAAGAAAGGGAAAAGGAAGAGGTAACTCTTAAGTAATGAGAGATGAGGAAAGAGAAAGTGGAGACCTAAGATCCTACAGAAATTTTCTCCAGATTTCTCCATTTTGCTGAATGCTATTTCTATGTTTTTCCCCCCCGTTGGATAAATTGATCTAAATGTTCATAAAAATGTTAAGTGAGAACATAATTTTTCTTTCATCAAGAGATTTTATCTTGATACTTGTTTTGTTAATATAAAGAATAACTGTGGTAATATAATAATTCAGATTTATATTTAAAGTCCTTTAGCTTTCATTTGAGCTTTGGAACAACATGAAAACAAACCAAGGTTTAGGGTAAAGGAATGATTTCTTCAAGGTCATTTAACTTAAAAAAAAAAAAAAAGAGCACAGCTGGATTCTAAAGCTCCATATTCTTTCCATTATCATATCCTGAACTTGGCATGTAGGAATGCTGTCATTATAATAACTTTAGACCAAATTAATCTATCTTCAAATAGACATGATTTATCTAAATCATATATAAAATTGCCACAAGGCAACTCCTGCCAGTCTAAATTCAGTTGAACAGGTGAGACAAACATGTGATTTTTTTTTTTTTTTTTAACCATGGAACAACCAATTTCCTACCATGAATGAAACTGACATCAATTTCAAAGAAACAGCAGCAAGGGAGAAACAAATCAGGTTAGCCTGACTGTTTACAAAGTGAGAATTGGAACCTCAGCTACACATCTGCAGACGGCTTTTTGTGTCAGAAGACACCAGTTTGCAGCATTTCTTCAAGTTTACTTTCAATTACGAGCTGATAATGATTGCCGCTTGGAAAGAGTGTTTTAGTTTCAACCATATTTTGCCTCAAAGACCTACTCAAACTCTCCCAGTCCTGTTAATAAGAAATATCCCCTACTGCATCCTCAGGGAGGTAAGATGATGCCATGAAATGGGTTTTGGAGTTGGGCAGAACCAGTTTCAAATTCCAGCACCAACACTTTTTTAGCTTTATTTCCTTGGGCATATTGTAGAAAATGAACAGAATAATGTAGGTCCATAGAGTTTCATGAGAAGTTCAATAAAAACCTTTCTTGTGATGCTCCAAATTGTATTTAAAAATCAGTAAGTTATATTTATATTGTGCCTTACACATTTATGATATAAATAATATATGGAGGAGGGCATGGCAACTCACTCCAGTAATCTTACCTGGAGAATAGCATGGACAGAGGAGCCTGGTGGGCTACAGTCCATGGGGTTGCAAAGAGTAAGACACGACTGAAGTGACTTAGCAGGCCCATTTACGATGTGACCCTGACTCATGGAACATCTCAATAAGCATACGTAGAATTTCAGGCATCCAACTATTTGTCTTAAATGGTGCAAGTCAAATATACATTTTGGATCGCTTTGATGGTGGACCAAATGACTGAGATGGCAAGGTCCAGCCTGACAACAGTGGAAGCTCTCATGGTTGACTTTCCATCCTGCTGTTGAGAGCTATAGCTGAATGTTACAGCTTTATAATCCTGGTAAGGTATTTGGTATTTGCCATCTGTAAGATGGGGATAGATATAGGACATGTTCTTTCTGCCATACAAGATGTTGATGCAGCTGAATCCACCCATTTCAGGTTTATAAACGAACGAGTTATTTCAACACAGAGAAGCACTGCTATTACTACCACATCTTATCTTAATGGTTCATGGTGTTTGTGAATCATGGATGAGCTGTTTGGCTATGAATGCAGATCCTCTGACAATATTTTTATAAAAGCAAAGCAAAATCAAAACCAAAAGAAGAGGATAAATCTCGGTGCTTGAGATCATAATGCAAAGACCACCTCAGGGTATGTATGGTGGTGGTGGTGATTTGATTGCTGTTTTTCCCCTGGAAGTTGTTAACTCCCCAAGTTTGTACTATTTTCTTCATTCTGGATCATGGACGACACAGGAAGAAAAAGAATCCAACTTCACTATATTTCTGACTTGTTCAAACATACGCATATTTTGAGCTAGCTTATTTTTATGAGATTTTGGCACTGTTTCTTGGCTCAGGAAGGGAAGAACTACTTGGGGTCTTGTTTTCATGTTTCTCATTTTATTTGTATGTTGGAACTTGCTTCTAAACTTTTTATCTCACTGAATGGGAGGAAAATATCCTGGACAAGTGTCCCCATCATTAATCATATTTCCATTAAAGTACAGTCATATTCAATTCATTTTCAAAACTATGTACTGAGTATCAACTCTGCCTCACACTTTGCTAGGAGATAAAGAGGGGAAATGACAAGACTCCCTGTCCCCAAGAAGTTCAGTGGCTAATCTGAGAGACACATGCTTATTTACAATTCAGTGTGATGAATCCTTGGATGTAAATGTGCACAGCTAGACAGAAAAGCTCAGAGGATGGCCACTTACACTGAGGAGGCTAAATAAATAAAGACTTTTAGAAGGAGTTTGTATTCTTAAGCATCAGAAAATTAAAAAGATAGCAAGACAAATTCTCAAAGCAACTAGCTGGTTTTACTGCAGAAAATATTCTGGAAAACAATTCCATCTCTGTTTTATTATACCTTGATTGAGTTAATACTAATTTTCTTGCATTTGTTTCAAGGGAAAAAGTACTTATTTACCAGCTGATCTATTAGAAAAAAAAAGTCTCAGAATGCAGAACTGAGATTTGGGTTTTGTAAAACATTTGATTATAGATTTTAATGCTGTTGTAAAGGGGTGGGCCATGGTATTTCACCTTCCAAGTAAAATAACTAGCTTATTTCACCATATTCAAAACAGTGAATTTCTCTTTAAGAAATCATTCTAAATGTGGCATCTTTCTGGAGGTATCACATGCCACATGTCAAATGAAAATATTGATATGGTCTGCTGTACCACACTGCTAACGGTTTTTGTGAAGTCAGATATTTTTCTCTTATCTTGGAACAAAAAAAAGCAAAAAAACAAACACTCTAACTCTCTAATTTATAATTTAAGAAGTTTTGTTAGATCAAAAAGAAAGAAGGAATGAACAGAAGCAAAGAGTGTAAAAAGCTTTAATATTTGAGTGAGCGTGCAGCACCGGGGGCCGCCTCTCTTGCTGCTGTTGTACAGCATAAGCAGCAAAAAGAAACCAGGGAGTGATTTGCTCAAGGTTGTTCAATGTGAGTCAGAAAAGATTAGGTATTTGAATGCAAGGCAGAGTTGACATCTTTCTCCCCTAAAAAGGCATTTTTGTGTGTGATTGGTTTCAATCCCAAAAAGTAAACACAATCACATTTCATATATTTCAAGCAGCCAAGAAGGTGTCTTTGCTTTTCTTAAGGGTGGGGGAGAGTGCTGGGAGACTTCTGGGGGAGATTTATTTACTACCTAAAAAAATATAGACATGTCACTCAGCGAGAAATTAGGGGAGATGGATATGGCTTCCTTGGGACCAATATTGAGGGTTGGAAGATAGGACTGGGGGAAGTAGAGATGAACAAACATGTGAAATGCAGAAATGGGATAGCAGGAACTGTTTTTGCTTCCTGCATCTTCCAAAAATATTTGATACTTCCCACCTTGTAGAACTCCCAGCTCCTCCTTATCCTCCCTAACCAGATCATTAAATCCCACATTCACTCTTCACATCTTGTTCACATGGAAGGCAAGGTGATCTCTTAATATGTAGAGTTAAATGACACTGCATTCAAATCCCAAAATTATTAGCTGCTAGTGTAGGGGCTTTGGGTAAGTTCATTTACCTCTCTGAGCCTGAGGCTTTCTGAACTAAAGAAAAAATGGAAACAGTAGTGTCTGTTGCAGAGATGGCTATAGCATTAAATGAAAGAATCCATCTGTTCAATGTACTGCCTGACAATGATGAATACGTAGTAGAGAATGTTATCATTTCCATGGCCTTATATTGCTTTTATTCCTTTCATTTGCTTCTCTTCACTTAAAGAATGCTGGCTCCCTAGAAGAGGCTGTAAGTAAAACATGAGGTTACTTTGAAGCCTATCCAATAGGCTTTGTTACTAAATTCCAGTTCCTTCTCATTAATGAATTTAGCCATCCTGAACCATCTGTGGTTTTGAGAGTAAATCTACTTTGCCCAGAAATGGCATTGCATTCCTTTATATCCGACTTTTCACTTTCCCCTATTCTCTACCCCAGGATGTTTGTTTCTTCAGTTCAGTCACTCAGTCATGTCTGACTCTTTGCGATCTCATGGGCTTCAGCATGCCAGTCTTCCCTGTCCATCACCAACTCCCGAAGCTTGCTCAAACTCATGTCCATTAAGTTGGTGATGCCATCCAACCATCTTATCCTCTGTCATCCCCTTCTCCTCCTGCCTTCAATCTTTCCCAGCATCAGGGTCTTTTCCAATGAATTAGTTCCTTGCATCAGGTAGCCAAAGTACTGGAGCTTCAGCTTCAGTCCTTCCAATGAATATTCAGGGTTGATTTCCTTTAGGATTGACTGGTTTGATCTCCCTGCAGTCCAAGGGACTCTCAAAAGTCTTTTTCAACACCACAGTTTTTGCTTCTTACCAGGGGACTTATTCCTAAACTCACGTTTTTCTGTTTTTGTGGACTGTTAACCCTTAATAAGAATCCACCCACAATGTGGGAGACCTGAGTTTGGTCCCTGAGTTGGGAAGATCTCCTAGAGATGGGCATGGCAACCCACTCCAGTATTCTTGCCTGCAGAATTCCATGGACAGTGGAGCCTTGCAGGCTACAGTCCATGGAGTCTCAAAAGAGTCAGACAGAACTGAGTGACTTTCACTTTTACTTCAACCCTTAATAACTGAGAAGTGATTTGTGATGCTTTTCATGGAGTCTGGTTCACCTTCAGCATTTTCCACTAAAGGTAAAGGGTTATAAATCCCCTTTGAAAGAAAAGACCTTGATTTGAAAATGGAAGTCCTTGTTGGACAGAACAATGCCACTCCATGTAGAAAACCATTCAGACTTTTCGAATAGAAATAAATCAGAACATAAGGAATTAATTTTTCAAATTTTGATACTATTTAAATTGTCCAGTTCCTTCTGGCAAAAGATAGATGTCTGCTCTCCTGACTAAGCTAGGAAGTTTTCACCTCTGTTGCAGCAGGAGACTGAGGGCAAATTTTAGAGAAAGAGTGAATAATTCAAGCCTAACATCATAGCAAGGGGATCTGAAGACCAAACTGAAATTTTTTAGAGGCTGAATATATGGAATAATCTTTGAGCAAATTATAAGGAAATATAAGATTGAAGGCAGGAGGAGAAGGGGACAGCAGAGGATGAGATGGCTGGATGGCATCACTGACTCAATGGACGTGAGTTTGAGCAGGTTCCTAGTTTCGGTGATGGACAGGGAAGCCTAGCATGCTACAGTCCACGGGGTCATAGAGAGTCGGACATGACTGAGCAACTGAATTGACTGAACTGAACTGATAATGGTTGAATCAGATAGGTGCGGCAAAGAGGAAGTAGGGTTAAAATGTAAATCATTAAAGCCAACATAGGTATGAAAGAAAATAAAATAAGGTGAAAGCTGGAAGGTAAGAAGACTGACAACTGGGGAGAATGCTGATATTATGATAAAATTAGAAAATTAGAGATATGAAAGGCTAGGGAGTGAATCAGTTAGTGAATCAGTTTTCAGAGAGGTAATAATTGCAGGTCATTACCAGTGCCAGTTCTGGTTCAGGTAGTGATAGAGAGCAGTGATAATCGTTTTAAGCCCTAGACCATCAAAGCCCACAAACTGTACTGGAGCTATGGAGGGAGAACCCACTTTCCTTTAGTCCATCATGTCTACCCCCAGATTTAACTTCATAATAATACAGGAGTTTATTTCTAGTCTCACCCGTGTCTCTGTCTACCAGCCCATGCTTTCCATCCAATTCAATCCTAGCAGAGTCATCCAGAGAAGATAACTGCTTAACAAAGCTGAAGTGAGCCAATAATTCAAGGACATTAATTTGGTTATAAGGACAACAGGGCTGACAAATGGAGACTGTGGAGTGTACACTGGATATTACTGATTTCTGAAGAAGCTTCTATATGAAAGTGGAAAAAGTGTAGTTGGGAAGGTTTCCTAAGTAGCAATGATTATGGCGGGGTGGGGAGTGTTCTTCCAAGCTTGAAATGAACCAAGTGTGAGCTGATGAACATCATTTGGAGTACTGTGTAGGGGGTGGTGTTTATTTGGGTGGTTCAGTTCAATTCAGTCGCTCAGTCATGTCTGATGCTTTGCAATCCCATGGACTGCAGCACGCCAGGCCTCCCTGTCTATTACCAACTCCTGGAACTTGCACAAACTCACGTCCATTGAGTAGGTGATGCCATTCAACCATCTCATCCTCTGTCATCCGCTTCTCCTCCTGCCTTCAATCTTTCCCAGCATCAGGGTCTTTTCCAATTAATCAGTTTTTCG
The DNA here is from genome assembly GCF_019923935.1 of Bubalus bubalis. NCBI lineage: Eukaryota > Metazoa > Chordata > Mammalia > Artiodactyla > Bovidae > Bubalus > Bubalus bubalis. Next base: position 95,917,856 of record NC_059161.1, on the reverse strand, counting down.
CATCAGGTGGCCAAAGTATTGGAGTTTCAGCTTCAACATCAGTCCTTCCAATGAATATTCAGGACTGATTTCCTTTAGAATGGACTGGTTTTATCTCCTTGCAGTCCAAGGCACTCGCAAGAGTCTTCTCCAATACCACAGTTCAAAAGCGTCAATCCTTCAGTACTCAGCTTTCTTTATACTCCAACTCTCAAATCCACTTTGGAAAACACACAGCTTTGATTAGACAGACCTTTGTTGGCAAAGTAATATCTCACCTTTTTAATATGCTGTCTAGGCTGGTTATAGCTTTTCTTCCGAAGAGCAAGCGTCTTTTAATTTCATGGCTGCAATCACCATCTGCAGCGATTTTGAAGCCCAAGAAAATAAAGTCTCTCACTGTTTCCATCATTTCCCCATCTATTTGCCATGAAATGATGGGACCAGATGCTGGATCTTTGTTTTTTGAATATCAGTTTTAAGCTGACTTTCTCATTCGCCTCTTTCACTTTCATCAAGAGGCTCTTTAGTTGCTCTTTGCCTTCTGTCATAAGGGTGGTGTCATCTGCATGTCTGAGGTTATTGATATTTCTCCCAGCAATCTTGATTCCAGCCTGTGCTTCTTCCAGCCCAGCGTTTCTCATGATGTACTCTGCACAGAAGTTAAATAAGCAGGGTGACAATGTACAGCCTTGACATGCTCCTTTCCCAATTTGGAACCAGTCCATAATTCCATGTCCAGTTCTAACTGTTGCTTCTTGACCTGCATACAGATTTCTCAGGAGCCAGAAAGGTGGTCTGGTATTCCCATCTCTTTAAGAATTTTCCACAGTTTGTTGTGATCCACACAGTCAAAGGCTTTGGCATAGTCAATAAAGCAGAAATAGATGTTTTTCTGGAACTCTCTTGCTTTCTCAATGAGCCAGTTGATGTTGGCAATTTGATTTCTGGTTCCTCTGTATTTTCTAAATCCAGCTTGAACATCTGGAAGTTCATAGTTCACGTACTATTGAAGTCTGGCTTGGTGAATTTTGAACATTACTAGCGTGTGAGATGAGTACAATTGTGCATTAGTTTGAACATTCTTTGGCATTGCCTTTCTTTGGGATTGGAATGAAAACTGACCTTTTCCAGTCCTGTGGCCTCTGCTGAGCTTTCCAGATTTGCTGGCATATTGAATGCAGCACTTTCACAGCATGACTTTTAGGACTTGAAATAGCTCAACTGGAATCCCATCACCTCCACTAGCTTTGTTCATAGTGATGATTCCTAAGTCCCTCTTGACTTCTCATTCCAGGATATCTGGCTCTGGGTGAGTGATCACACAATCGTGGTTATCTAGGTCATGAAGATCTTATTTGCATAATTCTTCTGTGTATTCTTGCTATCTCTTCTTAATATCTTCTGCTTCTGTTAGGTCCATACTATTTCTGTTCTTTATTGTGCCCATCTTTGCATTAAATCTTGGTACCTCTAATTTTCTTGAAGTGGTCTCTAGTCTTTCCCATTCTATTGTTTTCCTCTATTTCTTTGCATTGGTCACTGAGGAAAGCTTTCTTATCTCTCCTTGCTATTCTTTGGAACTCTGCATTCAAATGGGTATATCTTTCCTTTTCTCCTTTGCCTTTTGCATCTTTTCTTTTCTCAGCTATTTGTAAGGCCTCTCCAGACAGCCATTTTACCTTTTTGCATTTCTTTTTCTTGGAGTGGTCTTGATCACTGCCTCCTGTAATATATCATGAACCTCCATCCATAGTTTTTCAGGTACTCAGTCTATCAGATCTAATCCCTTGAATCTATTTCTCACTTCCACTGTATAATTGTAAGGGGCTTGATTTAGGTCATATCTGAATGGTCTAGTGGTTTTTTTGTACTTTCTTCAACTTAAGTTTGAATTTTACGTAAGGATTTCATGATCTGAGCCACAGTCAGCTCCCAGTCGTGTTTTTGTTGGCTGTATAGAGCTTCTCCATCTTTGGCTGCAAAGAATATAATCAATCTGCTTTTGATGTTGACCATCTGGTGATGTCCATGTGTAGTCTTCTTTTGTGTTGTTGGAAGAGGGTGTTTGCTATGACCAGTGCATTCTCTTGGAAAAACTCTGTTACCCTTTTCCCTGCTTCATTCTGTACTCCAAGGCCAAATTTGCCTGTTACTCCAGGTATTTCTTGACTTCCTACTTTTGCATTCCAGTCCCCTATAATGAAAAGGACATCTTTTTTAGGTGTTCTAGAAGGTTTTGGAGAAGGCAATGGCACCCCACTCCAGTACTCTTGCCTGGAAAATCCCATGGACGGAGGAGCCTGGTGGGCTGCAGTCCATGGGGTCGCTAAGAGTCGGACATGACTTAGCGACTTCACTTTTAGTTTTCACTTTCATGCATTGGAGAAGGAAATGGCAACCCACTCCAGTGTTCTTGCTTGGAGAATCCCAGAGACGGGGGAGCCTGGTGGGCTGCCATCTCTGGGGTTGCACAGAGTCGGACATGACTGAAGCGACTTAGCAGCAGAAAGTTTTGTAGGTCTTCATAGAACCATTTAATTTCAGCTTCTTCAGCATTACTGGCTGGGGGGAATAGATTTGAATTACTCTGATACTGAATGATTTGCCCTGGAAATAAACAGAGATCATTCTGTCGTTTTTGAGATTGTACCCAAGAACTGTATCTCACATTCTTTTGTTGTCTATGAGGGCTGCTCCATTTCTTCTAAGGGATTCTTGCCCACAGTAGTAGATATAACGGTCTTCTGAGTTAAATTCAGGAAAATCATATTTATTTGGGAAAACCATATATCAATGCAAAAAGAATGAGTGAAATGAACACTCATTACACATGTGACATGTGCCCATTGCTGTATACGCAGCTCAGGAAATCCACATAGTATCTTTATGAGACACATGTTAACCATCTCTACTTGACAGAAGAGAAACTGGGTTGCAAGAGGTAAGTGACTTGCCCAAGGTCATATCATCCATGAGGGGCAGAACCAGGGTTTCAACCTAAGACTTTGCAAATTCCAAGTCATAATCTTCTCATCTAGCCCCTAGCCCTTGAGAAACTGTTACCATATTTTAGGTACGTCAGTGAAGGACAGCAGTAGAGAAACCAGGAGAAAAGGACCCAGATTTGAGGAGAAATTGCTGAGAAAGCATACACTGACCAAGGGCACTCTGAGTAAACTCGGTTGACTGAAGGATTCACCACGCTGGACGGTGAAGTACATACATATACCTAAGTATCTTGGATTTCCAGGCAGAAGTATGGGAAAAATTAATTTGTGTCCCATGAATTTATTCACCCCAAGTAGATCTTAGAAATTTGCCTAGGATGTTGAATAAACAATCCTAGAGAAAATAAAATTTTCTGGGTCAGAATATGAAGAATGTCATATATAAGTGGATTGAAATAGAGTTGCCTCTTCTCTAAATATACATAAAATAAATACTCATTGTGAAAAAAGTTGACCATATTATATTAGCATACTGATTTTTTTTTCAAATCCAAGATGTTTGTCATTGATAGAGAGATGCAACATTAGTTTATGTACCACTAAAATAGAAAAAAAAAGTGTTTCCAATTATAGGTAGAAAGTGCCATTAATTGTAGGACACATGCTGATTTCAGAGGTGTTAAAATGGAAATACATCTGTATCCTAAATGAATATTTTCTTCTCATCTAATTTCTATGTATAAATTGAGGACATGCCACAATATAGATAATTTTGTGTACTGGCTTTTCACTTGCTTCAACATTTTCTATTGGAATTGAAATTTTTGAAAATCATAATTTTAACATCTACATAATATTTCATCATGAGGCTAAGCCATAATTTAATAATCTGTGTTATTAGGTTTATTTCTTCATGCTTCATTATTATAATGAATGTCACAGTAAAAATTTTTTGAATCTATTTAATGAATGTTAGTACTCATGTTTGATGATTTCCTTAAAAGGGATTCCCACAAATCAAATTTGTAAATTAATAGACATACATTTTTTTAAGACTTTACCTCTATATTTCCCAAGTGCCTCAGAGAAAAGTCATTTTATTTATACTAGAAAAGCAATTTTAAAATCAGAGACAATAAGACCCATAAAGCCAGTACTTAAAGGCCCTTCCCAGAATCTAGATTCTACCAGTGAAAGAAGTCAGGACTCACTAGACCTATACTTTATGCTGGCCCTGCCCAATCCATTCTTACTTCTCTTGATCCAGAATCAATTGCAAAGCATACATCATTTCTAGGCTGTTTCTACTGTGCAGACTCAGAAGAATGCCATGTCATCTGCCCCCACCCCCCCCACCAATGAGTATGAGTAGGAAGCATCATCCTGAGACACTGTAACCTCCTGAGTTTCATCTTCTCATGCCAGTGGACAAATTCCTAGGCGATAATCTTACTTTGGCTATGTCTTCTCATCATCTCACCTTTATTTGACAATTTCCAGCAAACCCAAAGAAACTGTCTATGTATTTTCTGAATGTGTACATGCTGACACACTATGCTGACCAATTTAAGGTCAAGAGACCCCAACAACAACAGCAACAAAGAGACCTCAACAGTAGCTGCTTTTCCCATCTGTAGTTTTTGCTTTTATGAACACAGTCTTTTATGGGATTCTCACCAAAGAGGGCAGAGAATCAAACCTAACTGCACTCTGAATCCAGATTGGTTAAATTTAAATTCAACACGGGATTGCTGGCTACAATATGTGAGTGTTAATAGCAGCTCCCCAGATGGCTTACCTTATTCAAGCTTGTTTTTCAGTTCAATGAATCCATCGAAGATGAGATTCATCTACGAAAGAGGAAATATGGAAGAATTAGTAGGATTATATAAATTAAAACAAGATACATAATGTAGCACATTCATATAAGTTCATTGCTTTTCAGTACAAAAAACAGAACCACACTCCATAATTGAGGAGAAAAGCAAAAATGCTATAACAGAGAACAATGTTCCTACCAAGTCACTTCAATTCCACCTAGAGAATTTAGACCCATGATGAGTCTAGCCTTAAGAAATGATCTAGCAAGATGAAACAAGAGTCATTGTAGACTCATGTAATCTCTTTAACTTCAATTTTGTGGCTGCAAAGAGCCACAGAAGTATCCCATCTCTTCAGCTCATGGAGGGGTTTCATGAATCAATCCAATCTAATTATAAAATGCCTCTGAGATGGCAAGTACAACATGTCTGCGTTCTTCTATGATCTGACTTCTCCAGAGGTATTTCCCTGTGTTGATAAGCAACATTAATTCACCCCTGTGTGGAAGTGATGGGTCTAATCCTAAATCTGTAATCATCCACATGAATTCCTTTCCTCAGTATAAAGGAATTCTGATGCAATTGTTATTGTTCAGTTGCTCAGTCATCTCCAACTCTTTGTGACCCCATGGACTGCAGCACACCAGGCTTTCCTGATCTTCTGGTGCAATAGGATTCTTTAATTAAAATATGCAATAGACATGGCTTCCCTTTGACTATGTTTATTATCATTACAAAGAAATGCATAATTCATCATGATCGATGTGCTTTGTTATTTTTATGAAGGAACTAAGAGTACAAGTAGTTTCAACAGAAACCTTACGATTCCTTTAAGATTCTAGAACTCTACCCCTTCAGATAATTTTAAATATCATGATTTAAGATTGTGACCCTTTTATTCTAATATGCCAACAATGTCAGACATTAAGATACAAACTCACTTTCAGAGCAGTCAGGTGAAAATTATTTTCATTTATGTGTGTTGAAATTATTAACATAAACATTTTTATTCAGATACACAATCTTAACATTTCATTTGTCTTCAGTACCATTCTGCTACTAAGCTCTATGTAACATTTCAAAAGAACATATTTCATGCTTTACTAGTTATAAGACATATGAAATGGCAGTATTAGAAATCAGTCTTCATTAAGATCATGTGAAAAGACAAATTGACATAGGAAGTTCCACTAGAAAGGGAAAACAGTTTCTTGAGTTTTCAAAGGACACTGTGCTAGCTATAATTCATCTAGGTTAGCATCTTCCCAACACACCTAATACAAAAATCTTAACTAAATTTTAACTAAACTGATGAAATATATTTTATGGTGAGTCCCATACATGTTAAATTCATCATTTAATTAGCTTCCAGGTTCCAACTCATATTTACAGACAATCGCCAAGCCAATTTATGTATATAATTTTAAAATTATTCATCAAAACCAGTAATCATTTTCTGATACTCTTATTACTGTTTCTCTCAGATGAGGGCTAAAGTAAGTGCTTTAGGAGATGTCCTCAGAATGCCCTTCACATAACTCTGTCATGAAAGTGAAAGTGCTATTCACTCAGTCATGCCCCCCTCTGCGGGGGCATGATAATAACAATGATAATAAACATAGTCAAAGGGAAGCCTGTAGACAGCCAGGCTGTGTCTGTGGGATTCTTCAGGCAAGACTACTAAGATTACTAATTGAGTAGGTAGCCATTCCCCTTTCCAGAGGATCTTCCTGACCCAGGAATCGAGCTCGGGTCTCCTGCATTGCAGGTGGATTCTTTACTGTCTGAGCCACCAGGGAAGCCAAAGAATACTGGAGTGGGTAGCCTATCCCTTCTCCAGGGGAACTTCCTGACCCAGGAATCAAGCCCAGGTCTCCAGCATTGCAGGCAGATTTTCTACTGTCTGATCCACCAGGAGAGCCCAATTCTACCATAGTGTATGTTTCATATAATATGATGATTGATGGTTTAGTATGTCTTTCTTCCTCATTATACTGCAGTGTGTAAGAGAAGTGGCCACATCTTAATCACTGATGAGGCAAAAATATTAACAGATGTATTCACAATTCTGTGCAAACAAAATAAGCAAAACGCCAGTAGGCTTTGCCACTTGGATTGCTCCACATCTTCCCTATACCACTCCCCTTTCACTGGAACACAATTCTTTTCATTTCCAGATGAGTTTTTAGGCTTCTGTGACATAGAATTGGAATAACTGATAGAGAACACAGCTGACAAGTGGAAGGACAGGGCCAAGAGGGCTGATTCTCAGGAGAAAAACAGAGAGAAGAGGACATGCATTGTTAAGATGGAGATTATATAGTGTGGGGGGAGTTTGGTGAATCTAGGGGAAGCAGTAACAGAGGTCAGAAAAGGGTAAATAAAAGACAAAGAAGGGGAGGAGGTGAGACAGCGAGCTAATTAATTATTCAGAGTTGGTTAGCTTCTGGCCTAAAAAGAGACTCTAGGGATAAGTGGTGCTAAAGAATAGGGTAGAAGAGAATTTTCAGACTTTTTGGGATAAGATTCTCCAACTTTCTTCATTGGTCTTTGAGAGAGATTAAAAATGACTGAAGTCTATGTGGGCATTAACGGGCTTCTTCAATAAGAAAATATCCTACATTGATCAATGGATCTTTAAATTTAATGACATTACAGTTACTTATGCATCTTGCACTGTAAAATTATATTTCTGATGAGAGTTCACTGAATGAAAAGAATGCCTGAATGAGAAAAATTATTCACTGAATGAGTAAAATTGTTTACAGTTAATTTTTCCACTAAGGGAAAAAAAAGTAAAAGAATATAAGATAAGTAAAAGATTTAATACCTCATCATGTACACATAATAACCCTGTTCATCTTTATTTAATCATGAATAAAAACTGTGCTAAAAAGATAATTAAATGGACACAATATAAGTCTTAGAATGGAAGCAGAGAAAATAATGAAATATCAAGTTTCAAGTTAGACAAAATGAAAGTTTCATTTATTTAATACAAATTAAGTTGGAGAAAATTGTTAGGTACTGAAGACTAAAAGACACTTTCCTGAGGAGGCTTGATGGTGGGTGAGAGAAAGGAGGCCCCAGAGCAATTATACCATTCTTAATAAAGGGAAGCTCACATGCTACAGAGACATCAAAGGAAGAGCCTTCTAAGGGTCAGGACTCTTCATCAAACTCACGCCTCAAGGATGGGCATAGTCCACAAAGCAGAGAGAAACGTATGCCTGGCAGAAAACAAGACTAAACAAACAAATGAAACCTGTATATGTAAGCATTTGGGGGCATTGATAGACAAGTTATCTTTGGAAATTTGAAGAAGGCTTTAAGTTTAGAAACTGTGGTGTTTTTCATGGGAGGGTGTGAAGTGAGGGGCTTGGGATAGTAGTGGCTGAGGATGGAGGTCTAGCTCAGATGAGGAAGGCCATGAATAAATAAATGCGTGATTAATTAAGAAAGGACTTTCCTGAAGATGAAAGGGGGGTGATTTATATAGACACACTGACACACATAACGCTCGCACTTATTTGTTTATCTTCAGGTAGAGGAAGTCTGTGGTATTGCAGAAAGATGAGCCTATAGTAGACATAGCTGGTGAAAATGAATACAGTGTGGGTGTTGAGCAGTAGTCCATGGGAAAGATGGCCAGGGAACAAGAAGAGAGGTTAGAACTGAAGGACATTTTTAGAGTCAGGATTGACAGGATGCGATGACTGACTGGATGTGAGGGGTGAGGACAAGGGAGAAACAGACAAAGGCACAGAGGCTTGTGGTTTCAGAGGGAGTGTATGGTGGTGGCTCCATTGGCCAAGATGGGATATGTGGAGAGAGCGCTCCTGAGGGGAAAGACAGTACCTTCGGTCTTGGACACATTGCACTTGAAGTATCTGTACGACACCGAGGGCTCTTAGCCATAAACAGTATTTTCTGCACTAAGGAGATATCCTGGCTTTGTTGATACAACGAGGTCCGCCTTATGGACATGAGACAAAGAGAGCAAGCCGAGGTGAAAACCCCGGTGTGGGAGGAAGGATGGAACAGTATTGAAGAGAAAGCAAGAACTGCTAAGGATGGATCTTGAAAATGAAGAGGAAAGCCAAGATACTGAGAGGATCTAAGAATCTGAATCGAAAAGAAGTTCAAGGAAAATCAAGTGTGTATTTTCCATTAAAAAAATAAATAAAGGGGAAAGAGAATTCAAGATACTGACTTAGAAGACTTTCATTGTCTACATCTGAAAATTATCAAGGGATATTGATAAACACAGTGAAGAACATGTAGGAATATTAAAATGATCTTTTCAGTAGTTACAAAGTAAAAGTGTTTCTGAATTCTAAATGATGATACATATATATTTGCCCTAAAATAGATATATTGAGTAAACATAAATGTTCCTTCCTCTTCCCTCCCTCCCATCATTCCTATCGGCTTTCAGATACCATAAGCATTTATTGAGCATTTACTTCAAAGAGCACTTGCAGGGAAATGAGAGCTTCATATTCAAGTCTAGATAAGTTTGGTTCCAAAATCCAGAGGGACAATATCAATTAATTTTAACTCCAGGAACTGGAAACAGCTTCCAGGAAGAGGTGACAATGAAGTTGGACAGATGAGTGTGGTTTTAGCACTTGGAGAAAACGTACTGTGAAAATTAGATTCTTAATGAAAACCATCTTAAATAAGACATCGTTTTTACTAGGCAAATGTAATCCCCAGAATTTCTATATTCTTGCTTGAAGATTTAAAATGGCTGCCTTGGACAGGCACGCTCTTTGTTCTGTGAACTTCTTACATAAATGATGACCCAAATCAATGAAAGATTTAATCCAAACCGATGCAAATGCAAATGCCCTAGTTTCAGACAGCTGCAATGGTTATTTCTGTACATCTGGGAAACAGCTGTTTAGCCTCATTTTTTTACACTGGTCTTTGTTTAACTCTGAATTAGTGTCAAGATGGAAAGGAATGTAGGTGATTAGAAGGTATTGTAGTAAATATCCCAGAAATATGCAGGAGTTTCTGAGCAAGCTTTTTTTTTTCCCCCTGATGGAGCTTCCAAATCCATCCCCCGCACCCCCTCACAGAACTGGTATGATAGAATGTTCTTCTGGGTTACCTTTCCAAATCCAAACTCTGAGAGCACCTAGACTGGCTGGAAGAAATAGCTTGCTTAATGATTCCTGAAGCACGCTTCCCCAGTGATGGCACAGAGCAAGGCGTGGAGAGTCAAGTCTAACTCATTACTCACCAGGATGCAGAGGTTGTGACATGACAGACCAAAGCTGATGCTGCCAGTCGGAGGCAAGGTGCAGGGCTTGGCCCTTCCTGTAGGAAGCTGTGGAGCCGGGGCATCTGAGCCAGACAACTGATGAGATGCCTTCTTCTTGGGATTCATACCACAACAATAGGCTAATAGATTGATGCCATAAAGGCATTGACCTTTGTGGGCAAGAACAGTTTCTCCAAGGAGAGAAAAAGATGTACTACCCCCCTGCTTGCTGTAGCTTTGACAGTGACCGACAGCATGGGCGGGCCCCAGCCTCCAGGAAGCACAGGCTTGGCCTTCTGCATTGTTATCCTTTGATTAACTTATGACACACTTTGCAACATAAAATTCTTACAGGGAAATTGCTCCTTAATGCCGGCTGTAACATCGACAAACTTTGCCAATAAGAGTTAAAATATATCCAGAAGCAGCTCAGCTTGGGATAATGTATTTGTGTGTGTGTGTGTGTGTGTGTCCATGTGCATTTGTGTGCATATGCACACATGTGGGCAGAGGGGACACTTTTTGGCCTTCACATTCTCTGCCTTGTAATACTGTTATTCAAGTGCAGTATTTAGAAAAAGCTTCTTACATGTTATGGGCATGCTGCACATGGAGAAACTTAAGCAAGGCGAAGATGAAAATAAATAATGCATGAAGTCAGAGGCCTGAAGCAAATGTTAACTAATTTCAAAATGGGTCAAAATCACAACAATTAAGTCTCTGACATGTGAAGTCATTTTTTTCCTCACTAAAATATTAACCAACTTGCTTCACTTCTACTAGATTGATTTGTAGAGCATGAAAGGTCATTTTGGAGGCAGAGGGGGAATTTGGCTTCTACAAGCCATCCATAATGAGAGCCAATAAATTAGGTAAAGCTCCTGTTTACCTAAGCTGAAATATTGATGTCCAAGCCCACATCGAATGCAAATCTCTACATTAATCATTTTTCTCCAGTCGGGGAATTCAGACCATGGTAACACATGCTTTGATAGACCTATACATCATAGTTACAGCAACATTAGACAGTGCCTCAGTGACAGAATACAAATATATTGCATTGGATTTCCTTCATTTTCCCCAGCCTGACTTTTATTCGTGTCTGCAAACTCTGCTCTGGGTGGGTGAAGTTTTGACATGGATTTGGGGGAGATCTTCGGCTCAGTAAATAACTGAAGATTGGTAACAAGGATTTTATTTTCTTGGTTATCCACCAATCAAATCGAGAGAACTTTCATATCTAGTTCCTTAAGCAGAATGCTGTGATGATCAAGTTCCCTGGGTCTGTCCAGGCTTCTCCCACTCATGCAGGAATATCAGTACAGCTGCTTTTCTCAAAGCATGATCTGTGAACATTTGTATCTGATTATCTGAATGCTTGTTGGGAAATGCAATTTTCTAGGCCCTATAGGAGGAGGGCATGGCAACCCACTCCAGTATTCTTGCCTGGAGAATCCCATGGACAGGGGAGCCTGGCGTGCTACAGTCTATAGGGTCTCAAAGAGTCAGACACGTCTGAAGCGACTTAGCACGCACACACACACATACTGGGTATACTCAATCTGATTCCCTTACTGGGGCCAGGAAATCTTTACTTTTATGGAGGCCCCCAGTGTTCATTATATACATCATTGTTTGGTAACTGGTATAGACAGCTATCACCCACTCCAGTGTTCTTGCCTGGAGAACCCCAGGGACGGGGGAGCCTGGTGAGCTGCTGTCTATGGGGTCGCACAGAGTCGGACACGACTGAAGTGACTTAGCAGCAGCAGCATGGACAGCTATCAGCTTTAGATTCCTCAAAATCACTCTGATCTTGTTATTTTTTTACTCAAAGTCATTCTGACAATAAATATGTTCCAAATCTCTACTCAGTTTTATATGTAGCTCTCTTCTTCTACTTATCTAGATACCCTGCTCAATTTCACTCATCATTCAGATTCTTATTTTTTCTATTTGCAGAAGAATTCCAAACCAGTCTTTTCAACAGTGATGCTTTACCTGAGCTTCAGATTCATTTCTGAAAATATCTGTTGGATCTCTCTACTGGGTACCTTAATGTCAATACATCCCAAACTGAACTATGCCTGCCACCACCCATCTGGACAGAAATCCTAATATTTTCATCTACCCTTCTACCTTCCTATAATTTTTATCAAGTAAGTCATCAAATTAACTTGCTGTGTCATCTCTCCTTCATCTCCACTGGGATACTTGCTGTTTTGTCCTTCTGGCTTTGTCCAAATTTCAGGCCTTCATCACTCTCCGCTGTTCCACCCTAACAGACTTCTTACTCTTCTTGTCTTTTGTTTTAAACTTGTAAAATCAACCTTCCAAGTAGCTGCTGAGTAGTCTTTCTAAAGCTAAATCTGACTAAATCTGACTGCAGGATTGTCTGGCATGACATACAGGCACATACTCATTTTCCATCAATCTTCACCCTGACTCTAGACTTTTAATATAACAGTTTGTAGTAACCTTACATAGACCACACTTTTTCAAAAGTCTCCTGTTTTTCTTCTGCCTGAAACTCCCTCTTCTCAATCATTTCCACTTATAAAAGTATTACTCAATAACAGTAATAAGTGTTACAAATGTTATTTTATAATCATATTATCTGACATTGATTGAGTTCTTTCTCTGTGTTAAAACATTGAGTTCAAGGTTCCTTTTGATTGTCAAGGATCAAAACGTGGACACTTCCCTTAGCAATCTTCTTAACAAACCTCGGTCGGGTCATTTTTCCCCTCAGGGTTTTCCTTAATCTCTAGTATAGGTCATTTCTTTCCTTATTAGCACCAAGACTCCTTGTGCTGACTTCAGAGAAAACATTTAGCCTACTGTACTGAAATAGTTCATTTTTGTTCTCCGCTTTCCCTTAATCAGTAACTTCCCTGCTCCATAAGGACAGAGCCTCTGTCTTATTCAGCTCCATTTTCCAAGCATGTAGCCCCTATTCTGTTGCATGAGAAGATGATGCCCGCTCAGTGTTCGCTTGACCTAGCAGAGCTGATTCAGTGGTGCAGAATGTCACTGTGAAGAGTCCTCTCTGCATATTTGTGTGTGTGCTTCAGTCATATCTGACTCTTTGCAACCCCAGGGACTATAGCCCGCCAGGCTCCTCTGTCCATGCAATTCTCCAGACAAGAATACTGGAATGGGTAGCCATTCCGTTCTCCAGGGGATCTTCCCAAACCAGGGATCAAACCTGGGTCTCCTGTATTGCAGGCAGACTCTTTCCCTTCTGAGCCATCAAGGAAGCCCTCTCTGCATATTTAATGGGAGACTATTTGATCTAAGGCCTTGACCTTCAAAGGTAGAGGCCGGGCCATGCTCATGTGTATATCCCCCTGTAGTAACTGGTACTGCATCTTTTATACGATGAAAGCTCAAAAGTGTTAGAAGAGATTTAACTGTTACTCTCTGGATTTCAGGAATATTAAAGTGATGTTCAGCTCTGCTAAATTTTAGAAAAACAGAATACACAGAGTCATTGTGAGAAGCAAAAATCATTAGGCGCTCTAGCCATATTTAAGCAGTGCGATGTCAGAGTGGATGTTCATTAGACTTAATGGATTTGAGTGTGTCAGACAGAATAAATGTAAGAACTTCTGAGTGAGAGCAAAAAGGGACTGAAATGGAACCCTGTGGTGAAAAGGGCAAATTGCTTCTTGTAGAGAGACAGAAATCTCAAGAATTAAGGGGTTCCATGACATGCACTTTTTTATACTAAGTGTTTAAAAATTGTTCAGTAATCATGTAATTTGGATTATACCTGAATATGATGATTAAGGCAATGACAATGAACCAGTGTTTCACTTATTAAGTGCACAGTCTGGCCCAGGTATTTCACTCTACTGCTACGCTTGCCTTTTCTCCCATTTTACACATGACTAAACTGAGGCTCAGAGGGATGAGTAATTTTTTCAAGGTCACTGTTTAATATATTTCATGCAATATTCTGTATATTCATTCACGTAACAAGTACATGCTGAACAATAACTGTGCCACACACTGTACCAGGACCTTAACATACAAGAACAAATACAAACTTAAGGGAATTCATAGTCTGGGGCTATACAGTCATGGGAAATAATACAGAAGATATAATGCAGCAGTTTCTTTGAGAGACAGATCCTGTGGGAACCATGACGAAGGCTACTGTTCTCCGGTAAGTTGGGTCTCCAGTTCAGCTTGGAGTCAAAAGGCATATAAGGCATCATGGAATACTTCCCAACAAGTCACAAACAGTCTGAGTCATATTTTAGACGGAGGGAATGGAACCTGACCTAGAACTTGGTCCTAGTCTATCTTTCTCATCCCTGCTTTCACTAGAACATGTGTGAGAAATGGCTGGTCATCTTGATTTTGCACTCCCATCTGGATTTTGGACACCTTGAGGGATGATGCTGAATAGATCCCACATCCTACAAAGCTGCTCCTCCAAAGTGCTCGGTGGAGACATAGGTGTGTGTCATGGAGGGGTGCTGACATTTTGTCCTACACATCTGTATGCATTTCTGGTGGCTCAGTGGTAAAGAATCCACCTGCAATGTGGAAGACTCAGGTTCGATCCCTGGGTTAGGAAGATCCTCTGGAGAAGGGAATGGCAACCCACTCTTCAGCATTCTTGCCTGGGAAACCCCATGAACAGAGTAGCCTGACGGGCTACAGTTCATATAGTAACACAGAGTTGGACACGACTGAGTGACTAAGCAACAACAAGATGCTTCTGTACACGTCACAGGTGCCTGTTAATGCAGGCGTGAGCACTGTCAGTGACAGTCCAGTTTCAGTCATTCTGCTAGGTCTTTAACATACCTTACCTGACTTATTCCTCACAGTGATTCTACAAATTGCTTTACTTGCCTCTGATGCATGGATAAAATCTACCTATGTCCTACAAGTTTAAACAACTGTCCCCAAATGATATATAACACACGAAAGAGTCAAGATCTGAACCAAGAATTCAATGGCTTCAAAAATTCTTTATCTGCCTCTTTGGAATCAGAAAAAAGGAAACAAATCTTATTCCATCCTTTCTGTAAGCTCTCCTCCAGCATCCTGACAAAGTGTGTTCTTCTCCTAGTCTGGTCTTCAAAGGAGAAAAGACAACCCCCTGCTTTTCTATCAGCTTCTCAATGAGTGGCAGACTCTCTGGGCCCTTCTCCATGTTTCTGATTCTCCATGATTTGACTCTCTGTCTATACCCTGTCTTCCTCCACAATCCAACCAGAAAGAGATTGTTCCTTTTGACTACATACACTATAAGTTTGTTCCTATTACACTTGCTACCTTGCCTCAATTAAACTATCATGATGCTAATTAATCTAGGTCATACAAAACCAATAGAAATCCCCTGCTGCTGCTAAGTCGCTTCAGCCGTGTCCGACTCTGTGCAACCCCAGAGACAGCAGCCCACCAGGCTCCCCTGTCCCTGGGATTCTCCAGGCAAGAACACTGGAGTGGGTTGCTATTTCCTTCTCCAATGCATGAAAGTGAAAAGTGAAAGTGAAGTCATTCAGTCATGTCCGACTCTTCGCGACCCCATGGACTGCAGCCTACCAGGCTCCTCTGTCCATGGGATTTTCCAGACAAGAGTACTGGAGTGGGGTGCCATCACCTTCTCCGAGAAATCCCCTAATAATGTATTATTTCTTAACTACCATATGTTACCACAAGCAGATCAACTAATGAGAACTATAAGCTCAGAGTGATGAAATAAATATGAGAGATGATTCCCATAGGTGTGGGCTTTCTTTGAACACCCTTCTGTCTTACTTTCAGGACTATGGGATTGTGAAACCTAATTTTATGACCAGTGAGCTGTTATACAACTTCTCTGATTTACTATATCCTCAGTCATGAGGTCACTCCCCTCCCTCCCTTTTTACTTTAGTCTAATTCGAGGTGTGGGTTGAGATCCCAGAAGTAGCTGGTTTCCGCTGTGAGCATACTGTTCATTAATCTACTACACACCAAAGTCCATTAATTTTGAATAGCACTATCAATTATACTGCCTGACAGGGAGATAACTATGTTATCACCTTTGCAGAAGTGTCTTCTTTAGGAAATCTATAGAGCCTCAACAAGACTCTAACGCTGATGGATAACTCTCTTCTCAAAAATCACAATTTGAGTTCATTTCTTTTCATGGGATCTTAAAAATATAAGCAAAAAAAAAAAATATGTATATATATATATCTCCTGAGGCTCGTGTATCACTTATCCACATAGACAGTCAATGGGCTTACCATTATTCTTCTGATAAAAACAAGAGTTCCTGCTTATTCTGGGTCCTTTAAATATATCTACCTTGCAAGTGTGAAAGACAGTGTTAGCACTTGTACCTGGTCTTGTGAGATTTCCCAGATTTATCTATTAGGTGCCATTGTGAAGTGACTCTTCATTTAGCTCTGTCTCATTCTCCCATTCTCCATACAGACCCTTCCTCGAGGCACTTTGACTTGTTCTTCCTGGCCTTTCTCCAGGATGATTTCTGATTTCTGTTATTCCCACAAAACTCCAATATAAATGGACAAATCCACCTTTTTGCTAAACTCCAGGCCCCTTAAATAATCTCTCTTAAATTAGGTAAGAAGGCATAGCAAAAGCTGATCAAAACCTTCCCCTGGTTTCCTAACACGCTCTACAAAAAACATAATTTACTTGCCAGGCATGCTGTGCTAGGCTCTCGCTCATTCATTCATGCACTTAAGTGTATGTTGGGTGCCCATTCTGTGCCAGACATTCTTTTAATTACTGTGGAAAAGATGGAAGCTTTAAACCTCCCTATACTTAATGGAGAAACAATTAGGAAGGAGCAAATATACACATGATAGAACTGCAGGGGGTGAAGTGGGATACAGTAAGTAATCAAGGTAAGTTAGTGGTCAAATAGGAGATGGCAACACACTGGTCACAGCAAACACCCTCTTCCAACAACACAAGAGACGACTCTATACATGGACATCACCAGATGGTCAATACAGAAATCAGATTGATTATATTCTTTGCAGCCAAAGATGGAGAAGCTTTCTACAGTCAGCAAAAACAAGACTGGGTGCTGACTGTGGCTCAGATCATGAAATCCTTACTGCAAAATTCAGATTGAAATTGAAGAAAGGAGAGACAATCACTAGACATTCAGGTATGATCTAAATCAAATTCCAAAGAAAGGCAATGCCAAAGAATACTCAAACTACTGAACAATTGCACTCATCTCACATGCTAGCAAAGTAATGCTCAAAATTATCCAAGCTAGGCTTCAATCGTATGTGAACCAAGAATTTCCAGATGTTCAAGTTGTATTTAGAAAAGGCAGAGGAACCAGAGATCAAATTGCCAACATCCACTGGATCATAGACAAAGCAAGAGAATTCCAGAAAAACATATACTTCTTCATTGACTATGCTAAAGCCTTTGACTGTGTGGATCAGAACAAACTGGAAAATTCTTAGAGAGATGGGAATATCAGACCACCTTACTTGCCTCCTGAGAAATCTGTATGCAGGTCAAGAAGCAACAATTAGTATTGGACATGGAATTACAGACTGGTTCCAAATTGGGAAAGGAGCACATCAAGGCTGTATATTGTCACCCTGCTTATTTAATTTATATGCAAAGTACATCATGTGACATGCTGGGCTGGATGAAGCATAAGCTGGAATCAAGATTGCTGGGAGAGATATCAATAACTTCAGAAATGCAGATGACTTCACCCTTATGCAGAAAGTGAAGAGGAACTACAGAGCCTCTTTATGAAGGTGATAGAAGAGAATGAAAAAACTGGCTTAAAACTCAACATTCAAAAAACTAAGATCATGGCATCAGGTTCCATCACTTCATGGCACATGGATGGGGAAACAATGGAAACAGTGAGAGACTTTATTTATTTTATTTCTTGGGCTCAAAATCACTACAGATGGTGACTGCAGCCATGAAATTAAAAGATGCTTGCTCCTTGGAAGAAAAGGTATGCCCAACCTAGACAGCATATTTAAAAGCAGAGACATTTCTTTGCTGACAAAGGTCAGTCTAGTTAAAGCTATGGTTTTTCTAGGAGTTATGTATGGATGTGAGATTTGGACCATTAAGAAAGCTGACTGCCGAAGAATTGATGCTTTTGAACTGTGGTGTTGGGGAAGACTCTTGAGAGTGCCTTGGACTGAAAGGAGATCTAACCAGTCCATCCTGAAGGAAATAAAATCTGAATATTCATTGAGAGGACTCTGGCTGAAGCTCCAATACTTTGGCGATTCGAAGAACTGACACGTTAGAAAACACCCTGATACTGGGAAGACTGAAGGCAGGAGGAGAAGGCACATCAGAGGATGAGATGATTGGATAGCATCACAGACTCAATGGATATGAGTGTGAGCAAGCTCCGGGAGCTGGTGAAGGATAAGGAAGCCTGGCATGCTTTAGTCCATCAGGTTGCAAAGAGTTGGCCAGGAATGAATGACTGAACTGAACTGAAGGTAGGTGACAGAAAAGTAGAAAGAAAGGGCAGGGCAATCAGTGATAAACCGGTCAGGAAAGACCCCTAAGGAGGTCATCGTGGAGTAGAGGTCTAAGTGAATTTCTTAGGGAAGATTTCCAGATCATGGGTATGTCTAGAGCACAGGATCTGAGGCTGGAAGACCTTTGGCAATTTCAGGGGAGAGAATGGGGCCACAGTGCTTCCAGCAGAGAGAGAGGTTAGTATTGGCCAGGGGCTAAATTGGGCACCCCAGGAATAAAAGGAAACAAAGGATTGTTTTGAGCTATTCCTAGTCCAGCTCCCTGGTGGCTCAGTGGTAAAGAATTCACCTGCAATTACAAGAGACGTGGGTTCGATCCTTGGGTTGTAAAGATGCCATGGAGAAGGGAATGGCAACCCATTCCAGTATTCCTGCCTGGAGAATCCCATGGACAGAGAAAACTGGCGGGCTACAGTCCATAGGGTCTCAAAAGACCTGGACACAACTTAGCAACTGAAAAACACACAGTCCAGGTCAGGCCTCAGGGCAGAGCAAGCAACATGCCCTTCATTGCCTAAAGTGACTGCCCATGAGCCTCCATTGTGCAAGGGAATGATTCTACCAGCTTGTCAGTAACAATGCATTTTTATGTCCTCTCACTATCTCTTTAGGCTGATGCAATTTAAATTTATGTTTTAACAAAATATTTAGTGATATCAAATATTGTTCACAACATTTTCTTTCCTGACAAAGGCAAAGGACACCACAGGGCAGTTGGTCTCATTTCATCTTAAATATTATCTATATTTGTGTGTGTGTACAACATTTAGATATAATATTTATTTTAAATATATATGTAAGATTGCCAGGAGAAATAGCAATAACCTCAGATATGCAGATGACACTACCCTTATGGCAGAAAGTGAAGAGGAACTCAAGAGCCTCTTGATGAAAATGAAAGAGGAGAGTGAAAAAGTTGGCTTAAAGCTCAACATTCAGAAAACGAAGATCATGGCATCTGGTCCCATCCCTTCATGACAAATAGATGGGGAAACAGTGGAAACAGTGTAAGAACTTTATTTTTGGGGGCTCCAAAATCACTGCAGATGGTGACTGCAGCCATGAAATTAAAAGACTCTTACTCCTTGGAAGAAAAGTTATGACCAACCTAGATAGCATATTGAATAGCAGAGACATTACTTTGCCAACAAATTTCAGTCTAGTCAAGGCTATGGTTTTTCCAGTGGTCATGTGTGGATGTGAGAGTTGGACTGTGCAGAAGGCTGAGCGCCAAAGAATTGATGCTTTTGAACTGTGGTGTTGGAGAAGACTCTTGAGAGTGCCTTGGACTACAAGGAGATCCAACCAGTCCATTCTGAAGGAGATCAACCTTGGGATTTCTTTTGAAGGAATGATGCTGAAGCTGAAACTCCAGTACTTTGGCCACGTCATGCGAAGAGTTGACTCATTGGAAAAGACTCTGATGCTGGGAGGGATTGTGGGCAGGAGGAGAAGGGGACGACAGAGGATGAGATGGCTGGATGGCATCACTGACTCGATGGACGTGAGTCTGGGTGAACTCCAGGAGTTGGTGATGGACAGGGAGGCCTGGTGTGCTGCGATTCATGGGGTCACAAAGAGTTGGACACTACTGAGCGACTGAACTGAACTGAACTGATGGGCTTCCCTATAGAGTTATTGAAATAAATGTATGAAAATATCACAGAATTATATACTATAATATTAAGAGTAATGATCTTACTGATGAATGATGGGGTTATTGACTTATTCTACTTTTTTTATTATTTGTACATATTTTCTAAATTTTCCACAATAAATATGTATGACTTTTATTATTAAAAAGATCCAAAGCTTCAGTTCTTTTAAAAATTGCTCTAATTTGCAGATCTTTAGGAAAATCTCAAGCATGAGGCATTGTTTAGAACTATTAATCATTCATACGTGAATTGTGTGCAAGTGCTAATTAACAGCATGTTGGACATGCTTCACTTCTCTGAGTGTCAGTTTTATCCTTTGATAAAGTGTAAAATAATGCCTACATGTTAGGATTATTATGAGTAGTAAATTGAAGAGATTGCAAGCAATTCAGAAATATCTTAAATATACTATTTTAGGGGTCAGGGATTATACGTGTATTTATACAATATCCAGCAGACTTTTGTATGGAGTAGCTTTAAATAAACAATAAAAGCTTCTGATTAGAGAGTATAAAGCACTCTCCATTGAAAGATAATCATAAAATAATGAAATTACCGGCTAGAATTTGACTTGAAACATCTATCTATCATCAATCCAAGCCTAATCTTTCTACCCCATCAGTGGATATTCCATTTATCTCTGTGTGCTTTGAACAATACACCCCTCTTTCACTTAGCAGTAACTCCTCTGTTTCAGAACAGAACTCACCATTAGTCCTTTTTACTCTGTGAAGACAAAGCTATTTCTCTGTTCTTTTCATTCTTCATCCTGCTTCTTTCATCAGGATCGAGATAAAGAGGCTTTACTCAAAATTCACATATAACCTTTTCAAGATTTAATAAACTTCATCATCTTTTCTCTCCATTTCTCCCAATTTTTCTCTTCATTTTTCCAACTAGCCCTTGGAAAATAAGGTTACCAGACTCCTCATTTTATCCTGGAACTTGCTCTCTATGGATGTAGTAAATGGTAAAACCTAAACCTGAACACAAATTTCAGCCAGACAGTTTTAATGAGCACAGAACAAGGGACTCCACCTATCTAATCATTTCAATCCATTCTAAGATCAGGTAGCTGTGTAGCAGTCCTATCCGTACTTATCTTCAGTGAACTTCTGACATGGTGTACCTGAAAGGTATCAGTCTTGGAACTCAGAGCTGAAACCTCTGGAAGGTGACTGGCATATAATAAGTATGCCATAAATGATGGCTACTGTTATCACTGTAATTATTTTAGACTCCTGAAGATATTTTACATTTTCAACCACTAAGCCATATCTTCCTGATCCTATCCAAACACGTTCAGCTTTTTAGATCTCTGGGTACAACATTCATCCTTGTTAAGCTGCATTTTGTAAGAATTAAATTGTCTTATCACTGTAGCCCATTACTATCTCTTCAGATCCTGATTCATTCAGAAACTGCACATTCTCTCCTTCCCAGATTCCTGTCACCCCTGCATTTGATGAGCTGTCAACTGTACCTTCAGCAAAGCCACAGATAAAAACATTAACTGCAGCAAATTCAAAGATAGAGGTGCATATGCTGTGCATCAGCCAACGTGAGCAGGAAGAGAGCTTCTCTTAGTAGTGTACATCTACACTGACTGCAAAATGACAGGCTGAACCATTTTAATTACTTTACTTTAACCCTCTGTGTCACTACATTTACCTGAAGTGAATTCAATGTCATAGGCTCTAGGAATGCTTGATATTGTCCCTAGTTGTCATTTTTTAAAAAGATAAATCACAATTCAAATTTGGAGATTGGAAATTTCTTCTTATATTTGATCAGTATCATTAATGAAAATCCAATTAATCTTTATTTTTTAATTTTTTGTTTGGGGGGTAGAGATCTACATCATATTTATTTTATTTATTTTTTTAAATTTTATTTTATTTAACTTTGCAATATTGTATTGGTTTTGCCATATATCAAAATGAATCTGCCACAGGTATACATATGTTCCCCATCCTGAACCCTCCTCCCTCCTCCCTCCCCATACCATCCCTCTTAATCTTTAAATTTATCCTGTTCTAGGTTCTAAGACAGGTGTTAAAAAAGTTCAGTTTAGCAAAATGCATATGTATAAGTAAATCATTTCTATGTATATAGCATCAAGTACCATAACAGAGGAATTCACAAGTACTTCTAAAGAATCAAAAGCAAATTTCTAGTCATATACATATAAAGATGTCAGAAATGGAAAATACCTTGATGAGAATAAAGTTCAATCTTCTCTTTATACATTGATTCAAAGAGGGGAAATAACGGTCCCAAATTCACACACAGTTAACTGGTAGACCAGAAGTCAAATGTCTACATATAAATCCAATGTTCCTTCTCCTTCCCCTTGATAAGAACCTCTAACACCAAGAAATGTATGCATTTATTTATTTACAACATCTGAATAGCCTACCTGAAGATGGATTCTCATAGTCTAGAGTGGATGATATAGATGCAGAATAACTAGGAAATTTGTATCCTATTGAATATTTACCCTCAGTTTAGTTCAGTTACTTAGTCATATCCGACTCTTTGTGACCCCATGAAGTGCAGCACGCCAGGCCTCCCTTTCCATCACCAACTCCCAGAGTTTACCCAAACTCATATCCCTGAAGTCGGTGATGCCATCCAGACATCTCATCCTCTGTCATCCCCTTCTCCTCCTGCCCCCAATCCCTCCAAGCATCAGGGTCTTTTACAATGAGTCAACTCTTTGCATGAGGTGGCCAAAGTACTGGAGTTTCAGCTTCAGCATCAGTCCTTCCAATGAACACCCAGGACTGATCTCCTTTAGGATGGACTGGCTGGATCTCCTTGCAGTCCAAGGGACTCTCAAGAGTCTTCTCCAACACCACAGTTCAAAAGCATTAATTCTTCGGCGCTCAGCTTTCTTCACAGTCCAACTCTCACATCCATACATGACCACTGGAAAAACCATAGCCTTGACTAGATGGACCTTTGTTGGCAAAGTAATGTCTCTGCTTTTGAATATATTATCTAGGTTGGTCATAACTTTCCATTTACCCTAGAACCTACCTAAGGATTTAACATGCATGCTCATACACAATTAAACTCCCTTAAATTCCAATATTAGCTTGTCATTGTTTGTTTACTTGGGTTTTTTTTTTTTCCTCTTCAGTGAAGTGTGCTGCTAAGTCACTTCAGTCGTGTCCGACTCTGTGCGACCCCATAGACAGCAGCCCACCAGGCTCCGCCATCCCTGGGATTCTCCAGGCAAGAACACTAGAGTGGGTTGCCATTTCCTTCTCCAATGCATGAAAGTGAAAAGTGAAAGTGAAGTTGCTCAGTCGTGTCCGACCCTCAGCGACCCCATGGACTGCAGCCTTCCAGGCTCCTCCATCCATGGGATTTTCCAGGCAAGAGTACTGGAGTGGGGTGCCATTGCCTTCTCTGCAATGAAGTGTAGGAAAATATAATAACAATACCTTGTTAGTTGAGGATTTAGGCTTTTTAGTTTTTAATTAATTCATTCTACAAATACTTACTGGCATTTTCCTATAGGAAAGAGCTTTTGTAAGATGGAATATAAAATAACTCTGGTAGCAATCCCTAAGGATGTCTATTTGTTTTGGGGGAACTCCTCTTTGTGTTATAAAAAGCCTAATGAAATGTATCTTCCAGCATAACGAAAGGGGATCATTCCAGATGCTGTTTCTTTTCAAGGGCATACCAACTACTGTTACTGTTCCAGGATATCTGCTCCATCACCATTAGCAGATCCAGTAAACATTTAGAGGATTTCACTAGATAATAAACATTGAGGTATGTGGTTTAAGTGGTATTTTCTCATTTGGTTCCCCAACTACTCAGAAAGCTTGATACTTTCATTATCCCTTAGTTATTAGAGCAGAAAATCTGAGATTGATAGATGCTATTTAACTTGTCTCAGGTCACACATCCAGGAAATGGAGGAGCTGGAATGTGAGTGCAAGTCTACAAGACTGAAAAATCTATGCTCTTTCTGCAGTACTTTGGAATGTTCTGGAATCAAAGTGAGGGCCATGGTGTCTCTAGTCTTGGGGAAAATGGGTAAGAGGGGCTTGGGAGGAGTCAGTGCATCACTGAACTCAAT
Source organism: Bubalus bubalis (assembly GCF_019923935.1). Classification (NCBI taxonomy): domain Eukaryota; kingdom Metazoa; phylum Chordata; class Mammalia; order Artiodactyla; family Bovidae; genus Bubalus; species Bubalus bubalis. Next base: position 95,893,555 of record NC_059161.1, on the reverse strand, counting down.
AATTTGCCTTTGTTTGGAGTGAAACTTGTATTATAAAAATATGTTTTTCTATAAATGGAAATTCAAATACATATGTACATACATACATGTGTCTGCATACACACACAGGCACATTTCTCAGGTATCTCTAAATGAAAAATTCTGCACTTCATCTGTGAAGTTCTGCAATTCCTGTTTTGACTCTACTATTCATTATTACTGTTAGTGAGAATTAGTTTTCAGTTTCCCTTTGTGAAGCTTCCCTTGCTGTAAGGGGTTACAACATAAGTGATTATATGCAGAGTGGTTTACTGCAAGTTTCTATTATACTTTTCCCAGTGAGAATGGTTCTGGCAACGAGTTTATCTCCTGTTAAGCACATTTCTTCTTGGCCATGCCAAATTGCCTCAGCTATTTGGTCTTACCAGCAGTGTTAACACATGCCAGCAAGTTTCCCTGGGGAAATTAGGCAGCCCTAAGCACTTCCAGATCTTTTATCCTCGAGTTTCTTCAAAATAACCTGGACCACTTCCAAAGTCTTCAGTTCCACCTCACTGATCCCTGGACAAGTGGTGGAAGGTTTTGAATGACCTTGATCCACTCAAATTTGAAATCACCACAGGGAACAGAAGGAAAAACTGAGAGGGAAGGATGATTCCTAAACACGACAGGTCCTCTAGAAACTGATGCAGGCCTGGTACAGGGGCCTCATGTCTTCCATTTTTCCAACTGAAAAGCTTTATCACTCATGATGTGGAGGGGGCTCTTTTGAGAAGTAGTATCCTCCGGATACTACTGGTTGTGTGTGTGTGTGTGTGTGTGTGTGTACGCACGCGCGCTCAGTCATGTCTGACTCTTTGTGACCCCGTGGACTGTAGCCCACCGGGCTCCTCTGCCCATGGGTTTTCCCAGGCAAGATTCCTGAAGTGGGTTGCTGCTTCCCTCTCCAGGGAATCTTCCTGACCCAGGGATTAAACCTGTGTCTCTTATGTCTCCTGCATTGGCAGGCGGGTTCTTTACCACTGCACCACCCAGAAGCATGATTTTCTATTAGAAGAGATCAAAGATTTAAAAAGCAGGGGTCAGATTCTCCATCCTTCCTTCATTTATTTGTCCAAAAGTGAATATCCAATGTAGACAGGAGACTGAAACTGTAAGGGTTTCAATTATGCAGCAGCGGCAGTGGGGATGAAATAAGAAACAGGATAAACAGCTCTTCACTCGCAAACCCTGCCATTTATCATGAACAGAAGTCATTTCAATAAAGAGGGATACATAACAGGAAAGGAAGCCATAAGAGAGCTGAGAAGGAACACAACCCAGATGCATAGGGCTGGACAAAGTCCTAACTTTTGACACCTATGTGCACACATCCTCAGAGATTCCATGTTATATCTTCAGTCTCCCAGATGCTTATGTCACACTTGATAAACACCATGTACTCTTATAAGTGCTTTATCAACATTAACTACTTTTATCTTCATGTTGACTCTATGAAGAAGATGCTACCATCATCAGCCCCAATTGATGTCCTAGGAAACTGAGACCTTCCCTGCCCAAGGTCATGCAACTCAGCAGGGACCCTGAGGCTGCGCTCTTACTGCTAAAATAGGTACCTCTCAAAAGATCTGGGAAGGAAGACCTGAACACTGTGTCATATTCTGCTGTGTTGGGAAAGTATAAGATGGGGGAACAATATTTACTCCAAGCTCTTGGCTTGAAAGGAAAGGAGGACACTAAGCTATTGCTGTGCTAGAAATACGGCCTGGGGGTCAGGAGAAAGGCCTGCATGAGCTGCCTGCCAGGATGCTGTGAGAACCTAATTCCAATTTCACTTTCCAGGCCTATCACAGACCTCTGTGAGTGCCCATCTCTAAGGAAGGGGGCATGTAAATAATCTTTCCCCACCTTAAAAGCAATTTTTGCAGACAGCAGTTCCCCTCGCCACACTTCTGCTCCACATGCAGAGGAAGATTGATAACAAAACCCCATCTCTGACAGGCAAGTCCAAAACTGCCCTCACACTGCCAGGCTTCCAGAGGAAATGAGAGCCCCGCTGGTCCAACCGGGGGAGGATCTTCTCTGTGTTGCTATTATCCATAAGTCAAAAATAACTGGGCCTACCAAAAGCCAGAAAACCCCAAAGAAGAGTGTGAGGAAGAAAAAATGCATCTGTTTCACGGACTAGAAAAATATCAGAAATGCATATAGGGCTCTGCGTACTCTCAGAGCAAACTATTACACTCAAAGGAAGTCCCCAGGGCCCTTCACTCACCAAACTTTATCTATGGCAGACTCTCCTTTTCAAATATCTGTCCTTTTCTTCATCCCTTCCATGCTTCTATTGCCCATAAAACAGATATGTTAAAGACAAGTTTGACTTTTAAACGGTGTCTCACACTCTTGCGGTCTGAGTCTCCTCATCTGTAAAACGTGGGGGATAAATGAGACCTCACAGGTAGTTCCATTATCAGTTGTGGGGTGCACGTGGCATGCCTCCTGCACCAGGGACATTCAAAACAAGCTTCTCGTTTTTATTCACTTAAGCAGGTTTTGAGTTCTGGCTCATCCTCCTTAGTAGTTTTGTGATCTTGTATATGTCATTTAACCTGGCTGAACCTCCACTGCTATCCATAAAACTCAAGGTAAAGAGGGAAAGAATTTATCATTCTGACAAGCAGAATTTCTATGAGGAAGGGAACCGTGTTTTACATTAAAAAAAATTCACACCTTGATAAGGAGGGTCCTGACATTGTACAGGAGGCAGGGATCAAGATCATCCCCAAGGAAAAGAAATGCAAAAAGGCCAAATGGTTGTCTGGGGAGGCCTTACAAATAGCTGTGAATAGAAGAGAAGCGAAAGGCAAAAGAGAAAAGGAAAGATATACCCAGTTGAATGCACAGTTCCAAAGAACAGCAAGGAGAGATAAGAAAGCCTTCCTCAGTGATCAGTGCAAAGAAATAGAGGAAAACAATAGAATGGGAAAGTCTAGAGATTTCTTCAAGAAAATTACAGATACTAAGGGAATATTTCATGCAAAGATGGGCACAATAAAGGACAGTATGGACCTAACAGAAGCAGAAGATATTAAGAAGAAGTAGCAAGAATACACAGAAGAATTACACAAAAAAATATCTTTATGACCCAGATAATCACGATGGTGTGATCACCAACCTAGAGCCAGACATCCTGGAATGTGAAGTCAAGTGGGCCTTAGGAAGCATCACTACAAACAAAGCTAGTGGAGGTGATGGAATTCCGGTTGAACTATTTCAATTCCTAAAAGATGATGCTGTGAAAGTGCTACACTAAATATGCCAGCAAATTTGGAAAACTCAGCAGTGGTCAAACTACCACACAATGGTACTCATCTCAGTTCAGTTCAATTCAGTACCTCAGTCGTGTCCAACCCCATGAATCGCAGCACGCCAGGCCTCCCTGTCCATCACAAACTCCCGGAGTTCACTCAGACTCACGTCCAGTGAGTCAGTGATGCCATCCAGCCATCTCATCCTCTGTCGTCCCCTTCTCCTCCTGCCCCTAATCCCTCCCAGCATCAGAGTCTTTTCCAATGAGTCAACTCTTCACATGAGGTGGCCAAAGTACTGGAGTTTCAGCTTCAGCATCATTCCTTCCAAAGAAATCCCAGGGCTGATCTCCTTCAGAATGGACTGGTTGGATCTCCTTGCAGTCCAAGGGACTCTCAAGAGTCTTCTCCAACACCACAGTTCAAAAGCATCACTTCTTCGGTGCTCAGCTTTCTTCACAGTCCAATTCTCACATCCATACTTGACCACAGGAAAAACCATAGCCCTGACTAGACAGATCTTTGTTGGTAAAGTAATGTCTCTGCTTTTCAATATGCTATCTAGGTTGGTCATAACTTTCCTTCCAAGGAGGAAGTGTCTTTTAATTTCATGGCTGAAGTCACCATCTACAGTGATTTTGGAGCCCAAAAAAATAAAGTCTGACACTGTTTCCATTGTTTCCCCATTTATTTCCCATGAAGTGATGGGACCAGATGCCATGATCTTCGTTTTCTGAATGTTGAGCTTTAAGCCAACTTTTTCACTCTCTACTTTCACTTTCATCAAGAGGCTTTTTAGTTCCTCTTCACTTTCTGCCATAAGGGTGGTGTCATCTGCATATCTGAGGTTATTGATATGTCTCCCTTCAATCTTGATTCCAGCTTTTGCTTCTTCCAGCCCAGCGTTTCTCATGATGTACTCTGCATATAAGTACTCATCTCACAGTACTCATCTCACACGCTAGTAAAGTAATGCTCACAATTCTTCAAGCCAGGCTTCAATAGTACATGAACAGTGAACTTCCAAATGTTCAAGCTGGATTTAGAAAAGGCAGAGGAACCAGAGATCAAATTGCCAACATCCACTGGATCATTGAAAAAGCAAGAGAATTCCAGAAAAATATATACTTTTGCTTTATTGTCTATGCCTAAGTCTGTGACTGTGTGGACTACAGCAAACTGGAAAATTCTTAAAGAGATGGGAATACCGGACAACCTGACCTGTCTCTTGAGAAATCTACATGCAGGTCAGGAAGCAACAGTTAGAACTGGACATGGAACAACAGACTGGTTCCAAATAGGGAAAGGAGTATGTCAAGGCTGTATATTGCCATCCTGCTTATTTAACTTACATGCAGAGTACATCATGAGAAACACTGCGCTGGATGAAGCACAAGCTGGAATCAAGATTGCCGGGAGAAATATCAATAACTTCAGATATGCAGGTGACACCACCCTTATGGCAGAAAGCAAAGAGAAACTAAAAAGCCTCTTGATAAAAGTGAAAGAGGAGCGTGAAAAAGCTGGCTTAAAACTCAACATTCAGAAAACTAAGATCTGGCATCTGGTCAGTTCACTTCATGGCAAATAGATGAAGAAACAGTGGAAACACTGGCTGACTTTATTTTTTTGGGCTTCAAAATCACTGCAGATGGTGACTGCTGCCATAAAATTAAAAGATACTTGCTCCTTGGAAGAAAAGTTATGATGAACCTAGACAGCATATTAAAAAGCAGAGACATTACTTTGCCAACAAAGGTCTGTCTAGTCAAAGCTATGTTTTTTCCAGTAGTCATGTATAGATGTGCGAGTTGGACTATAAAAAAAGCTGAGCACAGAAGAATTGATGTTTTTGAACTGTGGTGTTGGAATGGGTTCAGTGGAAGGACTGATGCTGAAGCTGAAACTGCAATACTTTGGCCACCTGATGCGAAGAGCTGACTTATTGGAAAAGACCCTGATGCTGGGGAAGATTGAAGGCAGGAGGAGAAGAGGATGATGGAGAATGAGATGGTTGGATAGCATCACCGACTCAATGGACACGAGTTTGAGTAAACTCAAGCAGTTGGTGATGGACAGGGAGGCCTGGGGTTCTGCAGTCTGGGGGGTTATAAAGAGTTGGACATGACTGAGCAGCTGAACTGATAAGCTCTGGCATTAGGGAGTGGTCACCCCAGCTTCAGGGAAGAGGCATAAGATGCTCTGTGTGGAATAGATCAACTTGAAATAGAGGAGGAGAGAAAAAACTGCAAAGAGGGAAAGGAATGGCCATAAAAGATCCAGGGGAGTTTCTACATTCCACTAGGGTAAAAGATTTATGAAATTCTACAGTAGTGTGGTAGCTGAAGGGCATTATAAGAGTAAGTGGATTCACTCAGTTGTGTCTGACTCTTTGTGACCCCATGGACTGTAGCCTACCAGGCTCCTCCATCCATGGGATTTTCTAGGCAATAGTACTGGAGTGGGTAGCCATTTCCTTCTGCAGGGGATCTTCCCGACCCAGGGATTGAACCCGGGTCTCCCACATTGTAGACAGACGCTTTACCATCTGAGCCACCAGGGAAGTCATATATAAGAGTAAGCTTATAAGAGTATGCTTTCCTAATTTTCCATATTAATTTGTTCATATGACCATGATGCAAACCCTTCTCTTTTACACTACATTTCAGGACAGTGTAATAACAGACTCAGACAAATTTATTAGGACTGATTTTTTTTTTTTAAAGGAAAGAGCCTGATTTCCAACTTTCAGTCAACAAAGATGACCCAAGAGAAGGTACCCAGACACTTAGGTGGCCATGGAAATAGAACTTTGCATATACTTTGGGAAGCATTGCATGTCCACAGCCTCGGCGGGTTGGTGAGGAGAGCTAAATGCAAAGTTATATAGATTTTGAGAGGTAAGGAGGATCCCAACTGAGAGCTAGGCTACCCAAGGAAAATCATATTAACACGGAAGATAAATGACTTAATCTCTCTGTCACATTATCTGTCTCTTGGTAGACCCTCCCTCCTTCACTCTCCCTCCATCCTTTGCATCCTTATGTAACCTTGCATAAAAATGCTCTAGGTGTACTTCGAAGTGCACACTTCTACATTGTACTCTGGCCTGCGTCATTTCAAAGGGAAAATACTAGCTTGTCTGTTCAGCTACAGTGTCTTTCAATCTTCCAAATACACACTTTATTTTTTCCCCTTTTCAAGCCACATTATCCCAGTGAATATTCATCTGTGTAAAAGTGATTCATTATCACCTTTCATTTTTACCGACTATCTTATTGTTCATTACCTTCCAGAGGCTGGTTTCTCATTTTTGCCCTTGAATCTGCAGTTTTTATTTCCTCCACAGACTACTTTTCATATCTCCTTTTACAGTTTCTGTGTACCTCCAAAACCATGCCTCCATGTCCTGTGATCAAGCCGAGTGGCAGTCACTAAATTATTGGGTATTCTCTGCAGCTTCCGAACATCAGTGTTTTCCGGCTATATAATCTGCTTGCTTTTTTCACTGAGCCATATATTGGGAAGGATATATGGGTATTACTACTCACAAAGTTCAAAATGGAAGGGAGCTTACTCATAATAGTGCCTTTGGCTGATTTAGAGATCAACTTTCTGTTTATGATCAACTATTATCTGTGTTGATTTTTTTTTTCAATCCTCTTTGTCTTTCTGCAGTTCCATAAGACCATGTGGCTGAGTTTCCTGTGCCTTGCAATACTATTCCTCTATCTCTAAGACCATTCTTCACTGTCAACATCTGGATTTAAAGTTCTTTCTAGCCCCTTCCTCTTTTTTGTCTTTTTTAATAAACTCATTTTACACATAAAAACAATCTCAGGCACCCTGTAATTTCTTACAGAATCTTCCCTGAAATATTCACCCTGAACATATGGCACCTCTCTCTTGGCCCACTTTTATTTTTCTTTGAATGAAAGTCAGAAGAGAATGGATCAGTCATACTTGCCAACCCAGGAACATTATCAATTATCATCATTGGCTCATCAAAGTCTCCTGCTTTATTTTATAAATTTCTGTATTTCTTTTTTTTCACACTGTCTTATGTTCATTTGTTTGCATGTGTTCATATAGTCATTTCTTCTGTAATACTTGTTTTGTAACAGTGAATTTGTTCCAATGCCAAGGATATAAAGAAAAAAAAATTGAGCATGGTTGAAACTTCGTATCATGTGTAATTCCATCCAGGAGAAACAATAGGTGAGTGAGGTAAACTGCACCCTGCTGACTAGAGCCTGGTAGGAATACACCACACACACACACACATACACACACACATACACACACACACACACACACACCCCTTAAATATCTACCAACTACCGCAAGTCACTACGTGTGTTATAAACCATATATTCACAACTGTGTTAACAACTTTCTAACCAGATAAGCATCATTCCATCATCCCATAATAACTCACAAACTGCAACCTTTCCCACATTCAAGCCCACTTTCACAAGAAAACTTCTGATCTCTTTGAAAGTAAAAGTAGGAGTATGTATGCACTGCAGTGCATATGTTTTTAACTTAATGTTAAAAGCTTAAAATTGTGCATGTTTAATTGTGCTGCAGTTTTTATCGTTTCTTTTTCATGTCACTGACAAAGGTTTTCATGTTCTCCCCAAAACAGTCTCACAAGTGTTGTATTTTTGTACAGCAAGATGATTTTAGAAAAGAATATGCTGTATTATGAAAAACTATTTTGTCATTTATGAAACCCATATTGTGTTATAAATGTCATTCTGCTTCCTTCTATCTGTCGTTATTCTGAGCACTATGCTTTCAGATCTTATGGTTTCTAATTACTGCATACTACTCCTCCATATTTTATCCATTCTCCCATGGGTACCCAATATTTTCTACTATAAATGCCATTAAAATAAACAACCTTGACAAAAGAAACTTTACAGATTCACAAAAACTTTCTTTCACACATACCCAGAAGCAGAATTGCTAGTGACATGTGAGCAAACCCTTACTTATCCTAGAGTACCCACTAGCTTTCAAGAACTCATATAACGGTCTACTGTCTCCACAACAAAGCATAAGCATGTTAATGACTACCTGAGTTCATAGCATTCTAATTTTTGCCTGTTTATCATACATTCCCTTCTTTGCCATTTCTTCTTAGTCTTTGGATACAGCTTCAGATCAGTTATGATCCTTCTGACTCAGCCCTACTCTGTAGACTCACTTTGTACCAATACACCTCCAGCTCTGCAATTCACATTCTTTTCTCCATGGTCTATATCCATCCTCTGGTTACACTGATTTTGCCACCACCTTCCTCTGTTTTCTCAATAAATATTCCACCAGTTCTGCCAGGCCCAGGCTGCCTGTCTGCTTGTTAGTACAGACTGTCATATCTAATTTCCTCCTTTTATTCATTCATTCCCCTGTAAGTAAAATGTGGATGCTAGCTCACCTCCAAAGATCTACCTAGGCTTCTCTCACATATTGTCTCTTCTGTAAAGAATTCTTTAACTACTTCATTGAAAGTGAAAATAATCCCCTTCTTCCACAAATCTGTTACTTATTTTTTACCTCTCTGCTTTGTTAGTATTTGTTTTATATATCTCCTTTCCTAAGGGATTCCTGATCTACTTGAAGACAGGGCATTTGTCTTATCTTCATTTTCCCCTCATTTAGTAGGCTCTCGAAAACTCTTCCTTGAGTGATTGCATGTATGAGCAAAAAATGAATAAATCAAATGTTATTTTGTATCAAGTACCCTTAAGTAATCAAAGTTTGCAATGCCCAATATGTTAGTCACAATTTAAAACTCTTTATTAACATAGAACAAAAAAGAGATGATTTTTAATTAAAAATCCTGTATCTTAAAACCGATTCACAAAGGAGATTGCTTGACTATTTGTTGCTTTATTTTTTTTCCTCTGAAAAGGATGTTTTATTAATTAGCCTTTCTAGTTCATATCCCTTTTCTAGAGTTATCATACTGTGTTTCAGTAATGCTGGGATCTGCTAAAATGAAATATAATTGATAATGAATTCAGCAGCCAATTCTCACATTATTCTCAGGTGAATTCCAGTTGACTCAATTCATCCTTTCTCTCACAATCCCTTAGATGAATATTATTAAATATTAAATAGGAGTTAGGAAGGATTATGGTTCTGCATTATTTGTGTAGGAACATATGCTACTTTAGGAGTGTGTGTGTTTGTGTATGTATGTGTGTGTGTGTGTGTGTGTGTGTGTAAATGCAGAGCCTGGCCCTCCCAATTCTCTCAAGACCACTCTAGTTTTAGCATCAGAAGTCCTGTATCCCAGGACTCACTTTCAATTCTGGGCAAGTTAAGTTGGTCATCTTAGGTATAAACCTGCTTCATTTACATGCAGTGTTTTAACCAGGCATTTAAGACTTTGTATGATCTAACATTGATTTTCTTTTCTGTTGTATTTTTAGCAAAGCTTCCTTCAGTCTACTTTCTAGAAAAAATAAACGAGAGCCTGCTCTTTACACATGCACTGCTTTTCTTGCCTGCAGTGTTGCAAGTCTAAATCCCTCCTGCTTGTCAAGGGCTAGTTAAAATGTTCTTTCTTTCACCACATGTGCCTTTCTCTACCCACAGACTCTCCAGTATCAGAATATGGCTTTTGATGCGGATGCATTTCTGCCTTCAATTACAATATCTTGATGGGTCTTAATGCTTTGTCCTAAACAAGGAAATGATGCTAACCAGATGATTACATGATGTAGTGCAGACTCTGCTCAGGGTATGTAAATTAATCTTGTATATGACTCATTAAATGTCCAGCTTTCCTTGTAATCTTTCAATACCAATTATTCAGTTTATTAACCAGTTTTGTTTTCCAGTATCTAATGCATGACAAATCCTTTCAATGACCGTAATTATTGTATTTGTGTTTTTTAAATTCATCTCTATAACTGAGGGAGAGAGGATTGTACAACGGAATGAGCATATGCATTGAAGCTATACATACAAGAGTTTAAATTCTAGTTTTTCCTTTTACCATCTTGGATGAGTAATCTAAATTCACTAAGCTTCAGTTTCTCCATATTTAAAATGGACAGAAAACATCTTCCCTACAGACATATCATGCAGCTTAAAAATAATGAATATAAAGTGTCAATAAACTTTTCAATAAAGAGATACATAGGAAATATTTCTGACTTTGTGGACCATACCGCCTGGCAAACTACTCAACAACCCCTGTAGTGTGAAAATTGCCATAGACAATAAGTAAATGAAGGAGGTGCCTATATTCCAATACAATTTGTGTCACAAAAATTGTGAGACAGATTTAGCTGTTGGCTAGTTTAGCAACTCCTGATGTGTATTAAGCACTAAATAAATGGGAACCAGTATTTCCATGAACTAATTTTTCTTCCCTTCCTGAGCATTTTAATCTTGTAGTCTTAATCCAAATTAAGCTCAAACTAATGCAGCATTTGCCAACAAATGTAGTAGGTTTAGTTTCTGTTTTTTCCATAACATCTTCCATACAAGTATTATAGGAAAATTATATGAACCAATGTACTAGTCTATTCCTGGTAGGGACAGAACACTGAAGATTCCAGTTTTGAGAATGTTAACTCCTGATTCCCCATTTTCCTATTCAAGTATAATCACCAATGCCCCCAATATTACATCTTCTATCTTGTGGTTGTTTTTGTTTACTCTTCCTGCAGCCCTATGGACCTTAGCTCACTAAGCTCCTCCGTCCACGGGATTTCCCAAGCAAGAATACTAGAGTGGGTTGCCATTTCCTTCTCCAGGAAATCTTTCTGATTCAGGAATCAAACCCACGTCCCTTGCATTGGGAGACGGATTTTTTACCACCGAGCCCGTGCAGAAGATGTGAGAGATGTGTGTTTCACCCCTGGGTCAGGAAGATCCCCTGCAGGAGGGCAGGGCAACACATTCCAGTATTCTTCCCTGGAGAATTCCATGGACACAGGAGCCTGGCAGGCTCCAGCTCACGGGGTTGCAAAGAGTAGGACAAGACTGAAGCTACTTAACACACACACATTACCCAGTACCTAAAATCATCATGGTCTAGTCATGGAGCATGTTATAAGCTCTGAGAGTGCCTGGAATTAACCAGCTACCATAAGCTCAGTGCCCTGGTATGAAGACTGGATACTCAAGTTTTCTCAAGATAATATTTCTCCTAAATATGTTAATTTTTTTCCAAATTTGATGTTTTAATTTTTTTAATAGCTGTGTAGCTTGTCAGAGAACTTTACTGATCTCTGTAATCCAGATGGTCTCACTTTTGGCTATAAATTAGAATCATTTGAAAAAAGTATGAAAACCAAATTTTTCTTGCATGCATGCTAAGTCAATTCAGTCATGTCCAACTCTTAGAGACCAGGAATCTCAGTCCTCCCCAGGTTCCTCAGGTTACTCTGCCAGGTTACTCCAGGTAAGAATACTGGAGTGGGTTGCCATGCCCTCCTCCAGGGATCTTCCCGACCAAGGGATCAAATCCACATCTTAGGTCTTCTGCATTGGCAGATGGATTCTTTACCAGTAGCACCACCTGGGAAACCCTAAAAGTGAAGGTGAAAGTTTCTCAGTCATGTCTGACTCTTTGCAACCCCATGGTCTGTGTAGTCCATGGAGATCTCCCAGACAGAATACCGGAGCAGGTAGCCTTTCTTTTCTCCAGGGGATCTTCCAACCCAGGGATCAAACCCAGGTTTCCTGCGTTGCAGGCAGATTATTTACCAGCTGAGCCACAATGAAAAGCCAAGAATACTGGAGTGGGTAGCCTATCCCTTCTCCAGGGGATCTCCCTGACCCAGGAATCGAACTGGGGTCTCCTGCATTGCAGGTGGATTTTTTACCAACAGAGCTAAAGGGAAGCCCCTAGAACAGCTAAAATAGCAATGACTGCAAAAATATAAATTAGATTTTAGCAAATTGTAAAACTTCTCTCATTAAACAATATGACCTGTGGCAGATTCATTTTGATATTTGTCAAAACTAATACAATTATGTAAAGTTTAAAAATAAAATTAAATTAAAAAAAAAGAAAATAAATTTTCAAGACACAGATCGAGAGAAAAGTTTCCATAAAACATATATCTGACAAAAGATTGGGATCTAGGATATGTAAAAACAAGCAAATGACAATAAAACCCTTCAACTTAACAGTAAGTAGATAAGAACCTAATGTAAGTGGCCGAACAACTTAAAAGTCACAAAAGAAGATACATTAATGGTCAGTAAGTGTATGAAAAAGTGGTTGATATTACTTGTCAATACAATGAAATACCAATGTATGTACACCAGAATGACTATAATTAAAAATATTGATCACCAAACTTATCAGAGTATTCAGTGCTGCATGCCAATTTTATCTCCAAAATACTGGAAGAACAAGAAAATAAAGTTAAGAAAGCATTTGTTTTCTCTTTAGGGGAAGAAAAAAAAAAGATGTCATCAAATGCTGGTGAGGTTGTGGAACAAACTGGGATTCTCTTGTAAATTGTTGGAGGGAATGCAAAAAATGGTGCAATCTTCTAGAAAAAAAAGTTTAGGCAATTTCTTGTAAGATGGCACTAAGCTTACCCTAAGGCCTAGTGATTCTACTCCTACAAAAGGAAAACATACGTTCACAAAAGGACTTGTGAAAGAATGACCATAGTAGGTTTACTTATAATAGCTAAAAACTGAAAGCAGCCAAATTGCCCTTTAAAAGAGAATGGACAATAAAAAAAAATGCAGTAAGTTTATCCAATACTGCACTACAAAACTCAACAATAAGAAAAAATATACTATTAGAGGCATTAGCCTAGATAAACCTCTAAAGTGTTATGCAAAGTGAACAATGCCTTATACAAGTGAATACATAGCAAATGATTCAAATTGTGTGAAATTCTCAAAAAGTTGATAATCTGTGGTAAGGAAAAAATTCAGAATACTGATGGCCTCTGGGGAGTGGAGGCAAGGAACTGACTGGGAAAGGGCATGAGGAAACTTTCTGGAGTGACAAAAACATTCTATACCATGATAGAAGCTTGGGTTACAGAGGTTCATGCATTTACTAAAACTCAGCAAATAGACTAAGGTATGTGCAATGGCACCCCACTCCAGTACTCTTACCTGGAAAATCCCATGGGTGGAGGAGCCTGGTAGGCTGCAGTCCATGGGGTCGCTGGGAGTCGGACACGACTGAATGAATTCACTTTCACTTTTCACTTTCATGAATTGGAGAAGGAAATGGCAACCCACTCCAGTGTTCTTGCCTGGAGAATCCCAGGGATGGGGGAGTCTGGTGGGCTGCCATCTATGGGGTCGCACAGAGTCGGATATGACTGAAGTGACTTAGCATGTGCATTTCATTGTATGTAAATTTTATAACAAAAGACAAATGTAAACACTATTGTATTTTTGTTAATGATATGCAAGCTGACATACTCAGTGTGCAAAGATCTGCAATCTGCTTCAAAATGTACCAACGGAATGCATTACTAGATGATGTTCAGGTAGATATTTGATAAAGTAAATCTAGCAAACTTTTAAACGTAGAATCCAAATGAAAAATATACAGATGTTCAGTATAAACTCCTTTCGATTTTTGTGTACATACAGCTTTTTATAATATGATTCTACCCTGAGATTGTGACTTCATTCGTTTGGGAGTAGTATCTAGACATTGGTTTTGTTTTGTTTTGTTTTGTTTCCTTTTGTTTTGAGAAAGCTTTCCAGGTTAATCTAATGAATAGTAGACTCAAGAACAACTGCACCAACATTTTTCAAATCCACCCCAGGGAATATGGACCACTTCCTGCATATATTCACTCAGAGATTAGATTTCTTCTCTAAATTTGACAAACTTTTTGCAAACACAAGTCTGCCACCCTGCTGACTTGAGCCTTACCATTGCAGGGTGGACCCTCTCACCCTGCTTCACACACAGCATCACCACCCTTGCTTCCTGACTCAAGCCCCGGGCAACCAAGCCCACCGATTCCTCCTTAGGGACCATCACTGAAATGCTCCCCACTGCATTTATTTTCTATCCCATCACAGAGTCTTTTCTCTTGCTTGTTTCACTGACATTTCAGTACGCCTGAGGTTTCTGCTTCAGTTACAGAAGACAAAACTGAGACATCAGGTCATAAGAGTAGGTAAGACAATACTACTGGTAACGTCTTAACTAGACTCAAAGAAAGTTCCTATTTTATCTGATGAAAGATCACCTTTCCTTATCACCATCAAAACAGGTTTTGGTTAAATGTTATATATATACATATATATATAATTATTCCAGATTCATGCAAGCATGTTTCATTCTGTGGCATGGAAGCAAAAATCCCTCAACTAGCTGTTTGTGGAAAAAAGCAGAGTAATAATTCTCTGTTCCAAGACAGACAAAACAAGGACATGTATTTATCAGAAAGATACAAGCACTCCTGTGCTAAATCAGCTTCTCTTCTCAAACTTGTCTGGGAGCTCTACCTACTTTTGATTTTCTGTTGTCAACACAGCCCTAGCATCTGGGAGGTTCTTAGTAATTAAGATCAATGTGAAAGTAATTCACCAGAAATTCCTGCATTCCTGCAACATGATTAAGTCATATGTATCTGTGTACCTGTAAATAGCCTATAATCCCAAGATTAATTCACATAGTCAGTTGGTATGATAGCTATTTGGGCTTCTCTGATAGCTCAGTTGGTAAAGAATCTGCCTGCAATGCAGGAGACCCCCAGGTCAATTCCTGGGTCAGGAAGATCTGCTGGAGAAGGGATAGGCTACCCACTCCAGTATTCTGGCCTAGAGAATTCCATGGACTATATAGTTCATGGGGTCGCAAAGAGTTGGACACAACTGAGCAACTTTCACTATGAAAGTTATTAAAATCACTTTTTACAACTAAGAAAACTGGGCTGTATAGAGGTAAAATAGCTTGCCAACCCAGAAAATAGCAAAGTTGGTATTCTAGCCCAGCTCTTCCTCTAAAGACCATGTTCTTCCCATGTCATCGTTCTCCTTTCCACAAAGCTCAACAGAAACAAGAAACTGTGACCCATTCTCTCCAATATCAATGAGGCTTCCTTCTCTTCCCTCAAAAGCTTGACCAGGGTTTATTACCAGCATCACAGAATACATAATGTCTGCAATACAATCTTTCCTCTCTTTTATTTGCCTGCCAAGCAGAGCCCAGACACTCCCCTTTGCCTTCTTCTTTAAATCATCAGATGATTCTGATGTTTGAGTGGAAGGTATCTGTCACAGGTGTTGCTCATCATTTTCCTTTGCAAAAAGATCTGTGCAAGGAGCACTGCTGGGTTGTGTAAATCACACGCCTACTATAGCTGCCACTTTCAGTCTGATGAGGGAGAGAGAAATAAACTGCTAGCAAACAATCAGAACTGATGGCTTTTTTCCTCTGACATGTCATCCTGCTTGTACTGCCAACTGTCATGGCATCATTTGTCTTTGTTACCAGCACCCTGGGTTAAGCAAGATACAGGTACTGCAAAGGGACTTTGCCGGGTGAATTACTTCAGAAGGCTGTAAACACTTTCTTGAGACCATTTATGTATTTTACTATGATGCTTGCAGGTCCTCTTATCCAATCCTGTTGTGATAGGAGTCGGGGGTCCCACAAAAGCTTGCAGCTTTCCTAGAAATTGGTGTATACCAGCAAAGTTTGCAAAAACATGTGGTGCCTAGTAGCCTAGTAGGATTTTTCCATATATGAAAAGTCAAGTCATAACATTAGCGGGGAAAAAGCGGGTAGAGATGCCCAGAGCTCCTGCTCACAATCCCTTCTCCTCTTCCTTCCCCTCCTCCTGCTCCTTCCTCCCTCTCTCTCTGTCTTCCTCCTTTAAGTAAGAGGAGGGTATTCTGGTGGAAAGGACCACAGTTATAAAGTAGAAGCTTGGAATTTGTAATCTTCATCTGATGTGATTGGTAAAGTCTTATGTTGTGTTCTTCCAATAGCCAACCTTGAACCTAGATATTTATTTAAGAAGTGACTCCAAGCCAGAGAAGCTAGACAGAGAAGGAAAGGGAAGCAATGCTGCTGCTGCTGCTGCTGCTAAGTCGCTTCAGTTGTGTCCGACTTTGTGAGACGCCATAGCGGGCAGCTCACCAGGCTTCCCCGACCATGGGATTCTTCAGGCAGGAATACTGGAGTGGGTTGCCATTTTCTTCTCCAATGCATGAAAGTGAAAAGTGAAAGTGAAGTCGCCCAGTCATGCCCAACTCTTAGCGACCCCATGGACTGCAGCCTACCAGGCTCCTCTGCCCATAGGATTTTCCATGCAAGAGTACTGGAGTGGGGTGCCATTGCCTTCTCCAAGGGAAGCAGTAAAAGTCCATTAATACAGGTTATTTTAGGAGGTTGTGATTAACACATGCACACTGCTATATACAAAAAAGATAACCAATAAGGACCACAGTACACACTGCTTAACATGTACACATTAACATGTATGTATTAATATGTACACACACATTAATTAACATGTTTACACTGATACAAATAAAAGAGATAACCAATAAGTATAGCACAAGGAACTATACTAAATATTTTGCAATAACCTATAAGGAGAAAGAATCTAAACTTCTGTGCTTGTGTGTGTGTGTCTATATACATATACACACTTACATTTTATATATATATATATGTTACATTATATATATATATATATATATATATATATATATATAATGTAAGCCCATATATATATATGGGCTGCCGTCTATGGGGTTGCACAGAGTTGGACACGACTGAAGTGACTTAGCAGCAGCAGCAGCAGCAACATATATATATATATATATATATATATATATATATATATATATATATATATCTCTGAATCATTGTGCCATGCACCTGAAACTAACACAACATTATAAATCAGCCTCAGGTATACTTCAACAACAACAACAAAAATTAAGCAGGTTATCACTGTGGGAACTATGTTAGTCAGTCAGTCAAGTCTGACTCTTTGTGACCCCAGTGGCAACCCACTCCAGTACTCTTGCCTGGAAAATCCCATGGACGGAGGAGCCCGGTAGGCTGCAGTCCATGGGGTCGCTAAGAGTCGGGCACGACTGGGCGACTTCACTTTCACTTTTCACTTTCATGCATTGGAGAAGAAAATGGCAACCCACTCCAGCGTTCTTGCCTGGAGAATCCCAGGGACGGGGGAGCCTGGTGGGCTGCCGGCTATGGGGTCACACAGAGTCAGACATGGCTGAAGCTACTTAGCAGCAGCAGCAGCAGCAGAGTGTAGCCTGCCAAGCTTCTCTGTCCATGGGATTCTCCAGGTAAGAATACTGGAGTGTGTAGCCATTCCCTTCTCCAGGGGATCTTCCTGACTCAGGGATTGGACGCAGGTCTCCTGCATTGCAGGCAGATTCTTCACTGTCTGAGCCACCAGGGAAGCCCTTGCTGTGGGAAACTGGGGCTCATTCACACTGGGGACTTCTAGTGGAAAGCAGAGCATCCTCCAGAGTGTTTCCACCTGAAGGACAAGGAAGCTGGCTGTTTGCCCATCAACCCCTGTTCAGCTGGGCTGAGACCTACATCACAGGGCCTGCTAATAGCCTCAGGTTCCCTTGTAAGCAGGTAGAGAGTGAGCCTAGGGCCATAGAAAGCCCTTAGGGAAAGAGGTGCAGTGCCTGCAGGAAGAAGTTTTCATCACGCATAACAAAAGTGAGGGCTGGGGATGTATGGGCATGCCACCAGCATGCCTGCTGCAGATAAATACCACTCTGGAGGGGGCGGGGGGCGCAAAATTGGTGGCAAAGAAAAAACTTCAAAGTAAAGAAAGTCGGATAGTGCATACTTAATTATTTTCTTTGATGAGATCTGCATGTGTTCAATAGCTTCTCTAAAGCCACTGTAAATTATTATACATAGGGCAGAAAAGAAACCTGCAAGTATTCGTTTATTCAGAGCTGTTTCCTATGTATAAAGAAAAGGTGATCATTAGGCACAAGCATGTTTTATCCAAAAAAAAAAAAAAAAGGAAAGAAAATCCTGTCAAATTAATACAAATTGTGTTTCACTGCCAAAGGTATGAAACTTTCTATACGTAGAACTGTGTTACTGTAATATTATTTTGATTTCCTCTACAATGTATTTCTCATTCACATCTGTATGGACAAGAAGAAATAATCAGTTGGGATCTTCAGTTTGTAAAATAATTATGGTCCCAAGTTTCTGATTAAATTTTTAATATTTTTCATATTTAGCCCTCTAAAGACTTCCTTTTACTCATCAATTTTAATTTTTTAAGTCAATAATTTTCTTAGATGAAGACACTGAAGAGTTATTAAGTATGTGCTTTACACAAAGCTATTGGATATAGCAATCAGGATTCAGAAATGTCTCTAGAAAAAGAAAAACTGAAACACAGGATTTAATTTATTGAGGATAATTGTACCATCTTGCATTTAGACTGTAAAATATTAATAGCATTGGTACAAGGTAGAAGGCAACATGATTTATGAAACATGTTGAAGGATTATAGGATATATATTTGATAGGGACTTATGGTAGGTCTTAAAGGGAAGACAGAATGAACCTGAAGTCAAAGTTGCTACCAAAATTTCTGCCTTGAGCAACTGGATAAATACTATTTATAATTATTAAGAAATATCATAAAACTTTAATTGGTTACATAGAAATCCTAGACTTAGATAGTGAATATCTATCATCAGAAACAAAACTGAGTTTTCATTGTTTTATGAAATCTTTGAGCATATTAATATTTTATAAAAATTGTTACTAAAACTTAATCTTCATTAGAAGGAGCTACTTTCACAGTTTATAGCAAGTCAAGACCTGATCTCATCACAATTTCCTTTCCACACATCCTTCCCCACCCCAAGTTAGAATTAATGTCTTCCTCTGTCACAGGACAGTATCTGTTTCTGCTCTACTCTAGCACTTTACATAGCTTTCCTTACTTCAAAGATATCAGGGCTGACTGTTTCTCTTCCAGTTAATGTCATGGCTAAGGTCTTAGACTCTGGAGCCAGACTCCTTGTATTTGAATCCCAGGTACTAAGTGGGTGACAGAAGATGAGATTGGTTGTATGGCATTCCTTACTCAATGGACATGAGTTTGGGCAAACTCAGGGAGATAGTGAAGGGCAGGGTAGCCTTGCATGCTGCAGTTCATGAGGTCACAAAAAGTCAGACAAGACTTAGTGACTGAACAACAACAACTAATTGTCAAGAGTAACCTTCTAATTGTCAAGAACAACCTTCCTGATGTTCAAGCTGGTTTTAAAAAAGGCAGAGGAACCAGAGATCAAATTGCCAACATCTCCTGGATCATGGAAAAAGCAAGAGAGTTCCAGAAAAGCATCTATTTCTGCTTTATTGACTATGCCAAAGCCTTTGACTGTGTGGATCACAATAAACTGTGGAAAATTCTTCAAGAGATGGGAATACCAGGCCACCTGATCTGCCTCTTGAGAAATTTGTATGCAGGTCAGGAAGCAACAGTTAGAACTGGACATGGAACAACAGACTGGTTCCAAATAGGAAAAGGAGTTCGTCAAGGCTGTGTATTGTCACCCTGTTTATTTAACTTATATGCAGAATACATCATGAGAAATGCTGGACTGGAAGAAACACAAGCTGGAATCAAGATTGCTGGGAGAAATATCAATAACCTCAGATATGCAGATGACACCACCCTTATGGCAGAAAGTGAAGAGGAACTCAAAAGCCTCTTGATGAAAGTGAAAGTGGAGAGTGAAAAAGTTGGTTTAAAGCTCAACATTCAGAAAACAAAGATCATGACATCCGGTCCCACCACTTCATGGGAAATAGATGGGGAAACAGTGGAAACAGTATCAGACTTTATTTTGGGGGGCTCCAAAATCGCTGCAGATGGTGACTGCAGCCATGAAATTAAAAGACGCTTACTCCTTGGAAGGAAAGTTATGACCAAGCTAGATAGCATATTCAAAAGCAGAGACATTACTTTGCCAACAAAGGTTCGTCTAGTCAAGGCTATGGTTTTTCCTGTGGTCATGTATGGATGTGAGAGTTGGACTGTGAAGAAGGCTGAGCACCGAAGAATTGATGCTTTTGAACTGTGGTGTTGGAGAAGACTCTTGAGAGTCCCTTGGACTGCAAGGAGATCCAACCAGTCCATTCTGAAGGAGATCAGCCCTGGGATTTCTTTGGAAGGAATGATGCTGAAGCTGAAACTCCAGTACTTTGGCCACCTCATGCGAAGAGTTGAGTCATTGGAAAAGACTCTGATACTGGGAGGGATTGGGGGCAAGAAGTCAAGGGGACGACAGAGGATGAGATGGCTGGATGGCATCACTGACTCGATGGACGTGAGTCTCAGTGAACTCCGGGAGCTGATGATGGACAGGGAGGCCTGGCATGCTGCGATTCATGGGGTCGCCAAGAGTCGGACACGACTGAGCGACTGATCTGATCTGATCTGAACCTTTTATATAGGTCAGCTCATCTTTCAGAGTCTAAATTTCTATATCTATTAAATAAGAATACTTCACAATCTGATGTCATGGGATGGACATTTGGATTAGTGAGTAATACATTTTAAAGAAATAGAATAAAGTCATCTATTACTATCATGAGCCCTCAGTGGACACACAATTTGTAATCACTGTCCCTCATAATGCTTAGAAAAATGTCTCATACTTCATGGACATTTAATGCGTGATTATTTAATGGATTTTATTTTGTTAATTTTTTTATTTCTTCTCAAATACAAATGACTGGAGATTTTAAAGAACTCAAACTGAGTTCCTCTTCAAAGGCCCAGCTAACCCTGGAGTTGACAGACAATAGAAAGACCCTGCTCCAGGTCAGCAGGCTCCGTAATGCACTCAGGTGGTTAAGTACTGTGGGCAAAACTGGGCCTAAATGAACCAAAAAGTGCCTGATATCATGACCAGTGATGGGTCTTTATTTGAAGGTAGCCTTGTCAATAAACTCTGATATATCCTTTTAAAAGCTTATTAATTAAATTATTATAGATGAAAAGTAAAAACATTTTTTGTGATAGAATCATTTCAGTGGGATAATTCAAAGATCAGCTGGTAAGCAAAATATATCAAATGAAATAGTCCTGGTCAATATGTATTATTAGCAGTAAAGTGACAATTTCAAGGCACATACTTCTTCTGCTGCGTCTAAGAGAGGAACAGAATGACAAAGAAGGGCCAGGGTTATCCAGGTCCATTAAAGAACCACAAAGCAATAAATGTCCACCTTTCCAAGAAGTCATCATTCACATATTGTTGCTACACTATAAATTGATTGATTAACCAATTTTAAACATCAAGTCATTCAGCCTGAGCTGCTGAAGACAAGACTGGTGGTAAGGTTTTATTTATTTATTTTGTTAAGAAGCATTATTGACTTACAACACTGTTAGTTCCAGGTACACACCAGAGTGACTTGATATTTCTATCCATTATAAAATGATTTATCACCATATAGCATGCCTTTTTTCATGCTTTGTCACATCTCTGTGTCTGGTTCCTTCATTAGATTTTACATACTTTATCTTTTTTATTAGTGTACCACTATAGAACCTAGCACAGTGATCTGCTGGGTTCTGGAGGGTTAGATATTCAACGTTTGTTGAACTGAATAGCAAGTTACAGCTTAGAAAATCTGACAGAGTAGAAAGAAAATGGGCTTTGAAATCAGTCAGATGTGAGTCAAAGTCATGTCATGGATGTTTACTAATTATATACTATTCAAACACACACACACACACACAGAGAAGTCGCTCAGTCGTGTCTGACCCTGCGACCCCATGGATTGTAGCCCACCAGGCTCCTGGATCCATGGGATTTTCCAGGCATGAATACTGGAGTGGGTTGCCGTTTCCTTCTCCAAAGGAGAAGTACTATTCAAACTGCTAACTAAACCTGAGACTCAATTCCCTCATTTACACCATGGGACTGATAACTGCTTCCTATGAAGGGGACCAATCAGATCACGAGTTCAGTGGGATGACTCCTGAGGTAAACAGAAATGGGCCCATGGACATGAACATGTAAAGTGTAAGGAGCAAGAAGTGTAGAGAACACAGAAACTATTGGGCAAAGCCCTAAAAATCCCTGTGTTTATACTCCTGTCACCTGTGCCTCTGATCTACCAGGGTGCGCCAGCTCACATAAAGAACCTAAAGTGGAGCAGATGCGAAGCTTTTTAGATAAAATGAAATAATAGCTAACTCTCAAACACTGAAAGGATACGCAAATCTGTGCCTGGACTGCTCTGGCTCCCTTTCTTCCCTTCACTCTGTGAAAC
This sequence comes from Bubalus bubalis, assembly GCF_019923935.1. NCBI lineage: Eukaryota > Metazoa > Chordata > Mammalia > Artiodactyla > Bovidae > Bubalus > Bubalus bubalis. The sequence goes on along the minus strand of NC_059161.1, from coordinate 95,870,977 downwards.
AAAGCTATTCCACTTTATGTCCTCTGTAATATATTTTATAAGACCATGCCAAGGAAGCTTAATCTATTTTACACATGGAAGGGCAACAGAGAAGAGTGATCACGGTATGAGGGATGAGGTGTGCCTCCAGGAGCATTAGACCTAGCCGTCAGTGTACGCCAATACACGTCTGATACCTGAAATTAATCCCGCAGCAGTGGAAAAGCTTAGTCATGCAGGCTGCACATCTTGCTGAAAGCAAAATCAACAAACTCAAAACACGTGCAGGAGGTTGCCTTTGAAGCTTAAGGATTATTTTCTCTGTTTGCCATAACAAAGCCATAATAATGGTCACACTCATTTTTTACATTAAAGGACCTTCATATTTTTCCTCATCTCTATGGTTTAATTAAATATCAATTATAGATCTTCCTTGGCTTATGATGGAGTTACATCTCGATAAACCCATGGTAAACTGGAAATACCATACATTAAAAATGCATGTAATGCAATCAGCCTACGAAATATCATGGTTTAGCCTTGCATACCTTAAATGTGCTCACAATACATCCATTAGCCTTGTAGTTGTTGTCGCCAAATCGTGTCTGACTCTGCAAGACTTAGCCTACATTAGCCTACAGATGGGCAAAATCATCTAAAACACAGTTTGTTTTATAATAAAGTGTTGACTGTTTTGTGTAATTTATTGAATTCTGTACTAGAGCTGAAAATGAGAATGGCTGTGTGGGTACAGAATGGTTGTGGGTGTATTAGTCATTTACCCTCATGATCAGGTGGTTAGCTGGGAGCTGAGCCTTGTTTTAACTGTCCAGAATGACAGGAGAGTATCATATTGCATACTGCTAGCCTGGGAAAAGATTAAAATTCAAAGTATAGTTTCTACTGAATGCATAACGCTTTCACACCCTTATAAAGTCAAATGTTATAAGCTGAACCAGTGACAGTCAGGGAAAGTCTGCATATCTATTTTGACAGTATATCATACTGCTAATAGTTTAAGAAATGAGCTATGGAAGCAAAAACCTGACTTCAAATCCTTGTTCTTACCCTAAGATAAGGGGCAAGTTACTTAACCCAGCAAGTCTTCAGGTTCCTAACCTGTATGCATGCATGCGTGCTCAGTCGCTTCTGTCGTGTCTGTCTCTTTGTGACCCAATGAACTGTAGCCTGCCAGGTTTCTCAGTCCATGGGATCCTCCAGGTAAGAATATTGGAGTAGGTTGGCATGCTCTTCCACAGGGGATCCTACCGACCCAGGGACTGAGCATGCGTCTCCTCCACTGCAGGAAGACTGTGTACTGCTGAGCTATCAGGGAAGACCCACCACCCCGCCTATCTGTACAGGGCTGTATTAAGATATATCTTTCGGGGACTATTATGAGGATAAATTTAGATAATATGTAAAAAGCACTTAGTGTGGGGCTTACATAATAGCTATTTCTATTTAATTGTTATATATCCCATGCATACCTATACATATGTGGGTATGTATGTGTACTAGGCAATCATTCACTATACTTTAATGCTCATATTTGGAGAAGGCAATGGCATCCCACTCCAGTACTCCTGCCTGGAAAATCCCATGGACAAAGGAGCCTGGTAGGCTGCAGTCCATGGGGTCGCTGAGGGTTGGACACGACTGAGCGACTTCACTTTCACTTTTCACTTTCATGCATTGGAGAAGGAAATGGCAACCCACTCCAGTGTTCTTGCCTGGAGAATCCCAGGGATGGGGGAGCCTGGTGGACTGCCGTCTATGGGGTCACACAGAGTCGGACACGACTGAAGTGACTTAGCAGCAGCAGCAATGCTCATATTATTCAGTTCAGTTCAGTCGCTCAGTCATGTCCGACTCTTTGCAACCCCATGAATCGCAGCACGCCAGGCCTCCCTGTCCATCACCAACTCCCGGAGTTCACTCAGACTCACGTCCAGCGAGTTGGTGATGCCATCCAGCCATCTCATCCTCTGTCGTCTCCTTTTCCTCCTGCCCCCAAGCCCTCCCAGCATCAGAATCTTTTCCAATGAGTCAACTCTTGGCATGAGGTGGCCAAAGTACTGGAGTTTCAGCTTTAGCATCATTCCTTCCAAAGAAATCCCAGGATCGATCTCCTTTAGAATGGACTGGTTGGATCTCCTTGCAGTCCAAGGGACTCTCAAGAGTCTTCTCCAACACCACAGTTCAAAAGCATCAATTCTTCGGCGCTCAGCCTTCTTCACAGTCCAACTCTCACATCCATACATGACCATAGGAAAAACCATAGCCTTGACTAGACGGACCTTTGTTGGCAAAGTAATGTCTCTGCTTTTGAATATGCTATCTAGGTTGGTCATAACTTTTCTTCCAAGGAGTAAACGTCTTTTAATTTCATGGCTGCAGTCACCATCTGCACTGATTTTGGAGCCCCCCAAAATAAAGTCTGACACTGTTTCCACTGTTTCCCCATCTTTTTGCCATGAAGGGATGGGTCCAGATGCCATGATCTTCATTTTATGAATGTTGTTTAACATTATAATATTAGGCTTCTTCAAATTCATAAGGATTATGTCTCAAGATGTTCAAGAACCCTGAAAGTTACCCTCAGTGGCATATATAACCTATAAAATGTAGTAGCTTGAACTATTACTGTATGTCCAGCAATACATTTTAAAACCATGAAGCTATTAAGCAATAAGGATGCCGAATGGGCAGCTGAACCCACTTATTAGCAAAGAAACAGCCCTGTACATCAGTCTTACAGTCTCATTCCTGCCTCAGAGAAATTAAATCTATTACTATTCTCCATCTGTATCTACAGGGTTACTATCAAATACTCAAACCTGTGATTACTGGATGCACAGACACCAACGATCCACCATCTCTTTGATATAGCATGCATCCTCGCCTTGTCTTCCCTTTCCCTGTGGTTCTAGCAGCCTGAATAAAGTTGTCAATCCCTCCTCTCAGAACTACTTCAGATTCTACCCCTACCATGGACACTTTTCTTCATTCACCATGTTATCATAGCCTCTGTTTGTCCCAATCCAGTAGGATGAATTGTAGACTACTGTATTTTGTTCATTATTCCCTCTTATCTAACAGACTGTGAGTTCCTTGAGAAGAAGGGACTGTGTTTTATGTGTCTTTGTACAGGAACATTTAGCACAGTGAGACCTCCTCATTCTATTCATTTATCCAGCAAGTTGGTTTGCCAAAAGCTCACTGAATATCTGCAGTGGGCCAGGTGCTGTGCTAGGATCTGGGTTTCACCAGAGAATAAGGATGATGTGGACCTGCGTCCTCCCTGTCTAGCCAGGAAAACAAGCCCTACACGATAACTGCAGGCGTGATGAGTAGTATTGGAGAGGAGTCTGCAGCGACAGTGAAGGAAAGGCTCATGTTGCTAGGTGATGTTGGTCATGCACTCTCCAACAAGGAGGAAGGGGACTGAGGGAAGCCAGAAGCTGAATCAGTCTGGTCTGGGCCAATGAATGATGCTCTGGTAGGGCTCTGGTTTAGAAAACCAGAGAATAGAACCAAAGAGATGGAATGTGTCCAGGTTTTCCCAGGTCTTATACACTATCTTTTGTAGTTTTGAGTTTTGTGAGATGACACAGTGATTTCCAGCAGAAGTGTGTTGTTTCTGCTTAGTCATTACATTGTGTCTGACTCTTTGCGACCCCATGGATGGCAGCCCACTAGGCTCCTTTGTCCATGGGATTTCCCAGGCGAGAATACTGGAACCGGTTGCCATTTCCTTCTCCAGGGGATCTTCCTGACCCAGAAATGGAACCCACCACTTCTGCATAGGCAGGTGGGTTCTTCATCACCAAGCCACCAGGAAAGGCCAGCAGAGGTGTGACATGATCCCAGTTGTAGCCCGAAAGGATGCTTGGGTGTTGATGGATTGGAACTGAGAAAAAAGGCTTTGTTGGGAGGCCACTAACAAAACTCATTAAATAATCCAAGCAAGATGTAATGCTGGTTCAGATCAGGAGTGTCAGAGGGGATCTACAGTAATAGACAGGTTGAAGAGATATTTAAAGAGCAAAATGTACAGAGTTTTGTGTTCACTGGACATGGGGAAGGTATGAGAGGTAGGAAGGAGTCAAGGATGGAATTTGGCTTTGAAATCTGAGGAATTCCACAGCTGATACAAGAATTATTCCTTAGGTGCAGGTCAAATCTTGGCATTTCTATGATTATAACTATGAAGTGGTTTCCTTTTGTTTCAGGGATAAAGTCCAGATACTTAGCAAAGAAGGAAGCCATCATTTGGACCCAAACTCTGCTCTTCACTTCTTGGCCTTTTTATTTCACTTTCCCGAATTCTGTGATGTTCAAACATGCTACACTGCTTGCTGTTTCTTATATATCTTTCTATGCTTTCCTCTCCCTTTCCTAGATTTACATTTATATCTATCTATCTACATATATATATATCACATGTTTATGTATAACTTTGATATATATATTTACATATGAATATATATCTCTCACATATTTATATATAATGCATTGATATATATTTACAAATATATGTATGTATATAGATATATGCGTACATATATATATATTCTCAAAAATTCCAAAAATCCTTCAATCTAGTATCACGGTGGTCAAGTTTAGAAAAAACTTCTGCTCACTTATTCCCTTCTCTCTATTCCCTTTTTACAATAAATATGTTTATTTTTACAGTCATGTCATTGGAATACTGTGGTTGTTGCTGATGTTGCTTATATACTTTGAAGATAAATACTTCAATATTTTAACCTCAGCAGATCTCTGAGTATATTTTATTCCCTCCAGGCCTGGAGGGAAATTAGATGTTAGCATTTAGAACACAGAAACAAGAAAATTGTGTGATATTTTTTCATTTTAGTTTAGGGAACCCAACTTAAAAAATCCATTGCAAAAACAGAGAGCTTTTCTTGCAAAGTCTGTAGCAATCAACCTTAGAAATAGAAAGAAGGGGAAGGAAAATAAAAGGGCAATGTGTTAAGAGCTGGCCACTATGCTAGACCTCATTACTCAAAGTATCTCATTTTATCTTTGGGATGATCCTGAGAGACAAGTGTCAGAAGTTCCACTCAATACCCAGTTGTCTGGCTTATGGAAATTCCGGGGATACATCTAGGAATCTTCAGTGTGGTGCTAACAAGAAACTAAAAGACATCACTCATTGTTCTCCCCAGGGCAGGCCCCCAGCGACTTCTTCTAGTTTTATATTCTACATTATAGGGAATGACATCATTAAGCTGGAACTCAATTTGTGCTGGGTGAAGGGGAAATCTTGTCAGAGATAAATTAGATAGCTTTTATATCACAATAAAGGTCTCATCTTTCATTGCAAAGGCTCCAAATTCTTCCCAAAGCATCAGAGAAATGCACACAATAATAACATACAAAAAGCTAAGAAGAAGAATTCATGGGATTCTTTCCATACAAAAGATAAGTACCTCTTTGGTGCCAGTTCTCAATGGCATAGTGATGAATTCCATACCTCCTTGGAGTATTATTTACACATAATGTCTTATATTTTTGTTTACTTTTTGGACCTGGGGAAGTAGAATATTGTGACAGAAAATACATGGATATTAAATCTTCATTTTTTTATCTGCCACTTCTGAAAAATGACCTACCCTAAAGCACCTAGCTTTTCATTGACATCAAAGATGGTGATACCATTTGGATAGTAAGTATGATTGAGAAACTTAAATGAGTTTAGGAGTATAAAAGTCTAACATAAAGCATCAGATCAGATCAGATAAGTTGCTCAGTTGTGTCCGACTCTTTGCAACCCCATGAATCGCAGCACGCCAGGCCTCCCTGTCCATCACCAACTCCCGGAGTTCACTCAGACTCACGTCCATCGAGTCAGTGATGCCATCCAGCCATCTCATCCTCTGTCATCCCCTTCTCCTCCTGCCTCCAATCCCTCCCAGCATCAGAGTCTTTTCCAATGAGTCAACTCTTCGCATGAGGTGGCCAAAGTACTGGAGTTTCAGCTTTAGCATCATTCCTTCCAAAGAAATCCCAGGGCTGATCTCCTTCAGAATGGACTGGTTGGATCTCCTTGCAGTCCAAGGGACTCTCAAGAGTCTTCTCTAACACCACAGTTCAAAAGCATCAATTCTTCGTTGCTCAGCTTTCTTCACAGTCCAACTCTCACATCCATACATGACCACAGGAAAAACCATAGCCTTGACTAGATGGACCTTTGTTGGCAAAGTAATGTCTCTGCTAAAGCATGGCATATAGTAAATTTCTGTTACTTTATGGTGATTTGGAGCTTGGATTTTAAAATGACCAACTCTTGAGAGGAACACATATAACTAAATAATATATATATACACATATTTTTTTTTCTTTTTTTAAGACGATGTGCTAATTCATACTACATTTCAGATGCATTGGCTGCTAAACTGTAGCTTTAACTTTTTACAGAATTTGCTAGATTTGTGTGGAAATACCAACAGGAGCAGAGTTCATATCAACAGTCAGTGAATTTTTTTGTGTGTGCTCTAGACAATCTAGCTCAGTTTAGCCCAAAATCTAACTTTTTTTTCTTTGTTTCTTTTCTTTTCCTCCTATGCATGCTTTTATGGAAAATTAGTGGCTGGAGAAAATGACCAAAAAATAAGTTTTGGTATACCCTACATGATACACTTTTTATTTGAAGAAATTAAAAGTGTCCAAGGATAATTATATGACATTTACACATTTTCATTCAAAAATACATGAGAATTTTGTATGGGAACGTTAAAGGAACATGGAAATTCAACCTCTAAAAACAAAAGAAAGGACAATGGCCTTCAAGTTTAGTGAGAAAAACAGTTAATGGTGACCTTGATGTCAACTTGTCGGCCTAGTTTGTTCATTGAAGGCTTTTTTTTTTTTTTAGTTGCATGCAAACCAACTAAATCTCTATGCTGATGACTTTCAAATTTATCTATTCAATCAATTATATTTCCTTGGGTTCCAAACTCATTCCTGTCTTCTTCAAAATTTCTCTAGGGTGTCACAAAGCATTGCTGAAAGTTGAACTTGACACCTTTCCCCTAGAATCTCCTTTATTTCTATGTCATTTAAATTAATACCAAAATAATAATAATAACAATAATAAAATAAAGCTACCACAAACATAAAGAAATAAAAAGTTACCATCGAACCATACCCTGTCACTGACCCTTCAGGTCCTTCTCACCAACCATCCACATCCAGTTACTACTCACACTCAGTTGACTCCTTTTCCTGAATATTCTGATGTGGATCTACTTCCCCCTGAAAGCTGCTATCATAGTCTGCTCCCCCTCCTTCCACCTCCATGAATTGAACGGGACAGTCTCCAATTGACCTCTCAATTCCCTCCATGCCGTCCTTCACCTCTGACCCAGTGATCTTTCTAGAGAGCAAATGCAAACCTGTCCATATCACCCCTCTTAAAATTTCAAGAGTCTAAAACATAATTTTAGCTACTCAACATGGATACCTAAGTCTGCCTCTGATAACCTTTTCAGCCTCATCCTCTGTCCCACCATCACAGCCATTTTCTGGACTGATTAACTCTCATTTTCCAGCCTTTTCACACACCATTCCTTCTGTCTGAAGTCCCCTGCTGCTGCTGCTGCTGCGAAGTCGCTTCAGTTGTGTCCGACTCTGTGCGACCCCATAGACGGAAGCCCACCAGGCCCCCCATCCCTGGGATTCTCCAGGCAAGAACACTGGAGTGTGTTGCCATTTCCTTCTCCAATGCATGAAAGTGAAAAGTGAAAGGGAAGTTGCTCAGTCGTGTCCAACTCCCAGCGACCCCATGGACTACAGCCGACCAGGCTCCTCCATCCATGGGATTTTCCAGGCAAGAGTACTGGAGTGGGGTGCCATTGCCTTCTCCACTGAAGTTCCCTGTGCAACCCTAAAACCACTATCCCCGTGAACATTTGCATTTCAACTTAGAGATTACTTTCTGAGGGACACTTCTTCTGGTGTCACTTGCCCCAAAATGCCCTAGAGTATATTCCCTTATGTAATTTCATAGAAATCCTGTATTTCTCATAGCATCAATTCATAATTTTTTTAGGCTTAATTATGTATCTCTACAAGAGCACAAATTCTGTGAAGGCAAAGGAATGTATATTATGTTTATTTCAGGACCTAAGGAAATGGCAACCCACTCCAGTGTTCTTGCCTGGAGAATCCCAGGGATGGGGGAGCCTGGTGGGCTGCCGTCTCTGGGGTCTCACAAAGTCGGACATGACTGAAGCAACTTCGCAGCAGCAGCAGCAGGAACACATTATCTGGCGTACAAAATATTCTTGGTTAGCTGTATGATTGTATACAGTCTGAAATCTAGTCTCCTAATTTGCTGAGATTATTGAAGTACTCAGAAAAAGAGGTCTCCTGCTCCAGCACCATCTCTAAAAAGTACATGAATCTCTGCCCTCACACTCAGCCTAGCCTTAGTTGAGTACTAGGGCATTGACTTAAGAACTTGTCTGTGTTTTCTTCTCGTTTCCTCTTTTACTGTTTATTTTATCTGTCTTTTGGATCGTTCCCAAGGGGAACAAATGTTACTTCTCTCATCTCCAAACAAGCAAACAAAACCTTCCCTTAATTACACTTACTATTCTACTTACAGACACATTACTCACCTGCTATTTAAACAGAATGTTTGATGGGGTTGCCTCTACTGGTTATCTCCAGTATCCTTTTATTTTCTATTAAATAGTCAGCAGTCAGATTTTCATCCCTGTCATTTTATTGAATGCCAAGGTCATGGATAGCTTCTATGTAGCTAAAATCAATGGTTAATTCTGAGTCATCTTAATTTACCTAGTCTACTCTTTAGCACATTTGATCATTCCTTCTGTCTTAAGTGACGTTTCTAGTCGTCTTACTACCCATGTGACTATTCATTGTTAGTTCCTTTGTTGGTTGTTTTGCATCTCCCTTAACTCCAAAAGTTGGTCCGCTTCATTGCTCACTCCTCGGCCTGTCCACAAAGCTTTAAAGTATTTTACGTCAACAATTTCCAAAATGACATGTTCAATCCAAGCCTCTTTTCTGAAATCCAGACTTGTGCAGTCCCTTAATATTTTCAATGGATTGGCTGAAAGTCAATCAGAACATGTCCATCCCTGCAGGTGAACAGGTCAAAAATTTTGGAGTCATCCTTGAGGTTGCTTCTCCACAGCTCAGAAATACTTTTGACTCTACCTTCAAAAATACATCCCAAATTGTACCACTTCTCATTGCTTCCACTTAAAAATAATTTTTTAATTGAAGAATAATTGCTTTATAGAATTTTGCTGTTTTCTGTCCAATATCAACATGCGTCAGCCTTAGGTATACATATATCTCAGGGAACTCAAACAGGGGATCTATATCAACTAGAGGGGTGGCATGGGGCTTCTACCTCTAGCATCCTTGTTCAAGCCATCATTAGCTCTTACCTGGATTGTTACATTACACTCTTAACTGGTTTTCCTGCTTCTACCTTTGTCCTGAAAAAAAAAAATGTATTCTTCATACAGCAACCAGAATAATTATAAATGTTGAGTTAGATCTCATTGACCAAAATAAAAGTCCAATGTTTTACTGTAAGCTTCAAGGCATGGTATCTCATCCGGGTTACCTCTGACCTCATCACCTCTTACTTTCCCCCTCTCTCACTCTGTTTTAGGGGCACTGGCTTCCTTGTTTACATGTCAGGCACACACTTGCCTTAGAGTCTTTGCATTGGCTGTTCCATCTGCTTAGAACACTCTTCCCCAGATATCTGCACATCTCCCACTTTCACCTCCTTCAAGTCTTTGCTCAAATGCCCTCTCAAGAGGGTTTACACTGACTAGCCATCTTGTAATTCCACTCCTTTCCTAACACTTTCCATTCCCTTCACCCAGCTCTATTTTGTACAGCCTCAATAGCACTCATTACCTTCTAATACAGAGTATAACTAATATTTGAATGTCTCTTTCTCCTACAAGAATGTAAGTCCCTTGAGGGAAGTTATTTTTGTCTATTTGGTTCACTAATGGGTAAATTCCTACATCTACAGTAATTCAGGGCACATAATAGTTTCTCAATAAACATTTATGGAATAAATACCCATGTCTCTCACAATAAAAACTCTCTCTTTAGTTTATTGACTTAAGACTACAGTGTGTAAAAACAGTGATACTAGTCATTCTTTGAGAACCTGGGGCATACTATATGCTTTTCAAAAAAATAAAAGAGATTGATGCAAGTTCAAAGCTGAAAGTGAACTTAGCTCTAGCTGAGCTACCTGCATTTAGCTCAAGGCCCATTCATTTGTCATGTGGGGGAAATGAGCCTCTCTCTAAAACAAACTTACAGTCTTAATTATAAAATGATCATTCTCTGTATAGGATATTTTGAAAATTTGAAGTGTGAAAAGAAAAACCGTTCATAATTCTACAACCCAGAAATTAGCACTAGTAAGATGGACGTACTTAATGCTAGACTTTTTTTCTTATACACATGCATATATGTTCAAATATCTAAATGTATCATCATATGGTATGTATACTTCAAATTCATTCCAATAATACAATATATGCATTACATTTTCATATAAATTAGAAAAATAGAATAAAAGTAAAGTCTCTCTTGACCAATGGCATGATCACTTTGCTATGTTCAAGTCTGTTTTACATTTTTCAGAATGCACCCTGTTAGTATACTTGTTTATACAGCATGTGGGAATAAATCTTCTGTTTTAATAATTCAGAATTATACTCAAATCCTGTCTCATTTGTAAATGCGGAACATTCAGTCAACAAGATGAACACCATCAATTTTGTTGGAGTTTCTAGCGAGATGCCCCTGGCTATTTGTTAGATTTGAAGTTTGTTATTACCTAAAAAACAGGCAACCCTGGTCACTTGCCACTCTCCTGTCCTTATTTAGAGCAACTCAGCACACTGCAGAGAAGTAATTGATTGGGACAATTATCTAGCCAGCCTTCACACCTGCTCCCTCATAACAACCAACCAACCAACTCAACAACAAATAAATAGGAACAAACCCACTTTTCTCCCGAAAATACAAACCATTGTTTCTTAAGTATCTTGATAATGGTAACAAAACCAATTCTAACTGAATGAGATGGATAATTTCACACTGAGGAAGGTATAAAGAATTGCTTTTGCCTCAAGTATCCAGTTACTAAAGCAAAATATTTATTTTTCATTTGATTGTCTGTATGTACTTTTCTTTTCTCTGGTGTGAGGTGAGGCAAAATTGCTTTAGTTTTCCATTTAACTTTCATTAGTTTTACCATCAATAATAAAATAACTCATTCTTTTTCTTGAGCAAATGTGAAAATGGTCCCCCACTTAACCCATAGCAGAAACTAAACCAAGACCAGGGCCAATATCTGTGACATTTCCATTTGATTCATGAATTATTATTTTAAAATAGCACCTTCACAAGTTATGTTTGGGCTTCTCTGGTGTCTCAGATGGTAAAGAATCCTCCTGCAATTCAGGATACTAGGGTTTGATCCCTGAGTCAGGAAAATGCCCTGAAGAAGGGAATGGCAACTCACTCTAGTATTCTTGCCTGGGCAATGTCATGGACAGAGGAGCCTGGTGGGCTACAGTCCAAGGGATCACAATGAGTCAGATATGACTGAGTGACTAACACTCTAACATTATGTTATTATTAAAGGAATATGTCAACAGAAAGTTTCAGAACATTTTTTTCCACAGAATTATGCAGGCTTCTATGAGCTTTCTTTTAGAGGTAGAAGCATTCCATTAAATTAATATTGAACATTCAAATCACATTTCAAAGTATGTTTATGCATTTAGTTTTATATGGCATTTCCCTGCATAATACAATGGAATCTTTTTTTATCAGATTTCTGTCTTAGATCAGTACACAGTTCCCCTGGCACCCCATCTTCATATGAAGCTGGCCCATTTTAATGTTAACCTCAATGAAGGATCATCAGAAAATAAGAAACTTGGGAAAACTCAAGAGCTGATATTTATTCATTCATAATTTGACTGAGTAATATCCATGTGTAGAATAGACGAATAGGTTCAAGGGACTGGATCTAGTTAACAGTGTGCCTGAAGAACGATGGACAAAGGTCTGTAATATTGTACAGGAGGTGGCAAACAAACCTAGCCCAAACAGAAAGAAAAGCAAGAGGACAAAGTGGTTGTCTGAGCAGGCTTTACAAATAGTGGAAGAATGAAGAGAAGTGAAAAACAAGGCAGAGAGGGAAACGTACATGCAATTAAACACAGGGTTCCAAAAAAGAGCTGGAAGAGACAAGAAGGCCTTCTTCAATGAGCAATGCTTAATAATAGAAGAAAACAACAAAAGGAGAAAGGTTCTAGAGATCTCTTCAGAAAAACATCAAATATCAAGGGAGCATTCTGCCCAAAGATGGGCATAATAAAGTATAAAAATAGTAAAGACCTAGTAGATGCTGAAGAGATCAAGAAGAGATGGAAAGAATACATGGAAGAACTGTATAAAAAAGATCTTAATGAACCGGATTACTATGATGGTACGGTTAGTCACTCAGAGCTAGACATTCTGGAGTGCAAAGTCAAGTGGGCCTTAAGAAGCCCTGCTATTAATAAAGCTAGCGGATGCAATGAAATTTCAGCAGAGCTATTCAAATCCCTAAAGGATGATGCCATCAAGGTGTTGCATTCATCATGTCAGCAAATCTGGAAGACCCGGCAGTGGTCACAGGACTGGAAAAGGTCAATCCTCATCCCAGTTCCCAAGAAGGGTATTACTAAAGAATGTGCTAACCATTGGACAATCACACTCATCTCCCATGTTAGTACGGTCACGCTTAAAATCTTGCATGCTAGGCTTCAGTGTTATGCAAACTAGCAGCTTAAAGATGTCCAAGCTGGGTTTAGAAAAGCAAGATGAACTAGAGCTCAAATTACCAACATTTGCTGGATTATAAAGAAAGCAAGGAAATTTCAGAAAAAAACATCTATCTCTGTTTCATTGACTACACTAAAGCATTTAATTGTGTGGATCCTGACAAGATGTGGAAAGCTCTTAAAGAGATGGGACTACCAGACCATCTTACCTGTTTCCTGAGAAACGTGTATGCAGGTCAAGAACAACAGTTAGACCCCTGTATGGAACAACTGATTGGTTAAAGATTGAGAAAGGAGTCCAACAGGGCTGTCTGCTGTCACCCTGCTTGTTTAATCTAAACGCTGAGCACATCATGAGAAATGTTGGGCCAGATGAGTTACAAGCTGGAATCAAGACAGGTGGGAGAAACATCAACAACGTCAGATATGCGGATGATATCAGTGTATTGACAGATAGCAAGAGGAGCTGAAGAACCTCTTAATGTGGATGAAGGAAGAGAGTGAAAGAAGCAGCTTAAGACTAAATATTAAAGAACTAAATTCATGGCATCTGGCCCCATCACTACATGGCAAATAAAAGGGGAAAAGGTGGAAGCAGTGACTGAATTTCCACTTCTTGGGCTCCAAAATCACTGCAGACAGTGACTGCAGCCATGAAATCAGAAGATGATTGCTTCTTAGCAGGAAAGTGATGACAAACCTAGACAGTGTGTTGAAAAGCAGAGGCATTACTCTGCCAACAAAGGTCCCTATAGTCTTTGATCTTCCCATTGGAAGAAAGGCTATGGTCTTCCCAGTGGTCACGTATGGTTGTGAGAGCTGGACCATAAAGATGGCAGAATGACAAAGAATTGATGCCTCTGAACTGTGGTGCTGGAGAAGACTCCTGAAAGTCCCTTGGACAGCAAGGAGATCAAACCAGTCAATCTTAAGGGAGAGCAACGCTGAATATTCATGGGAAGGACTGATGCAGAAGCTGAAGCTCCAGTATTTTGGTCATCTTATGCAAACAGATGACTCATTGGAAAAGCCCCTGACACTGGGAAAGATTAAGGGCAGAAGAAGAGGGCATCAGAGGAGGAGATGTCTGGATGGCATCACTGATGCAATGAGCATGAACTTGGGCAAGCTCTGGGAGATGGTGAAGGACAGGGAGGCCTGGTGTGATGCAGCTCAGGAAGTCAGGAAGGGTCAGGAAGTCGGACACAACTGAGCGACTTCACTTTCACTTTTTGCTTGCATGCATTGGAGAAGGAAATGGCAAGCCACTCCAGTGTTCTTGCCTGAAGGATCCCAGGGATGGGGGAGCCTAGTGGGCAGCCATCTGTGGGGTCACACAGAGTTGGACACAACTGAAGTGACTTAGCAACTTAGCAAATGCTAATTTTAGGTCATTTTAAGGAAATATATAAAGTACTAGTTTGCTGCACTCTTCTGATGGGTTAATAATCTCTGCCATGGAGAATTAGGAAAGGGTGCTACACACCCCACACTATTATTTTTCTTTTTTTTATTGTGGCAAAACATAAAATTTACCATTCAAACCATTTTTATCTATACAGTTCAATGGCATTAAGTGCACTCACATTGTTGTGCATCCATTAACATAATTCATCTCCAGATATTCTTATCTTTCCAAATTGCAACTGCCAAATATTAAACAATAACTCTCCACCTCCCCTCCCTCCTGTCACTGGCAACCATCATTCTATTTCCTGTCTTTGAACTTGATTACTCTAGACATGTATAAGTGTATTAAGTGGAATCATACAATAATTGTTCTTTTGCATGCTAAGCTGATCCAGTTGTGTCAGAAACTGTGCGACCCCTTGGACTGTAGCCCACCAGGCTCCTCTGTCCATGGGATTCTCCAGGCAAGAACACTGGAGTGGTTGCCATTTCCTTCTCCAGGGGATCTTCCTGACCCAGGGACTGAACCTGAGTCTCTTAGGTCCCCTGCACTGGCAGGCAGATTCTTATCTCTGAGCCACCAGGGAAGCCCAGTTGCTCTTTTATGAGTGGCTACTTCACTTAATACAGTGACTTCAAGATTTGTCTATTTTGTAGTATATGTCAGAATTTCATCTCTTTATAAGATTGAGTAATTATTCTCTGTATGGTGTGTGTGTAAACATATTTTATTTATTCATTCACCTATTGATGGACATTTGAGTTTTTTTTTCCTAATATTTTGGCTATTGTGAATAATTCCACTGCTTTTAGGTATATATCCAGTAGCTGAATTTTGTATCATATGCTAGTTTTATGTTTCATTTTGGAAAGAACATCATATTATTTTTCATAGTAGCTGCATCATTTTTCATTTCCAGCAGCAATACACAAAGGTTCCAGTTTCTCCATATTCTCACTAAAACTTGTCATTTTTTGGTTTTGTTTTATTTTGTTTTTAATGATAGTCATCTTAATGGTGTGAAGGGGTATCTTGTGGTTTTGACTTGCATTTCTTTAATGATTAGTAAAGTAAGCACCTTTTCATGTGCTTATTGACTATCTTATTTCCAGAAGTGTCTATTCAAACCCTCAAGGCCTTTGCTCATTTTTAAATTAAGCTATTTGCCTTTTTGTTGTTGAACTGTAAAAGTTCCATATATTTAACAAAGATGGATCAACAGATAACACTTCTTAGTAAAGGCTATGGAATATGTTTTCTTGAATGAATAAATGAATTTGCTTCCTTTACATTTGAGCTTGACTGGAAGAAAAGAAAATAAATAATTTGCTTCTTTTTAAGGCAGATAAAATGCAGTAAATGGATTTGGTGAGAGCCCAAGTACAATCGTTGGAGAAGGCAATGGCACCCCACTCCAGTACTCTTGCCTGGAAAATCCCATGGATGGAGGAGCCTAGTAGGCTGCAGTCCATGGGGCTGCTAAAAGTCGGACACGACAGCGACTTCACTTTCATTTTTCACTTTCATGCCTTGGAGAAGGAAATGGCAACCCACTCCAGTGTTCTTGCCTGGAGAATCCCAGGGACGGGAAGCTTGGTGGGCTGCCATCTATGGGGTCACACGGAGTCGCACACGACTGAAGTGACTTAGCAGCAGCAAGTACAATCGCATATGAAAATCCTTCATTTCAGTTTCTACTGAGCTTTGTTGATTATCTCCATCATATTTCAATCCCCCAATTTTACCCATATATCTCATTGATCATGCCCATTATCTATAGTTCTGTGTGCATATAAATACATGATTAAAGATAGAAAATATTTGTTGATGATATTTTCCAATTAAGAAATGAGTTGTTTAGGACACTGTCAATTCTCTCTTCTGAGGTAATGTAGCTTGAATATTACTTCATTGGATCTTTATCTTATGATTGCACAAAAGACATTTAACAAATCTCATCTTTTCCTAAAACAATTTAAACATATTTATATTTTCCTTCATCAAAACAACCACATATATTACTCTGACATCACCATACCTCATTCATAATCAAATACACACATGAGCCTCCCACAAACTGCAGCTCAGATTACATTAATAGAGCACCACCACCACCAACCTCCCCCAACCCCCTCCCCCACCATCAGTAAAGACCATCAATAGGTGTTGCTGCTGCTGCTAAGTCACTTCAGTCGTGTCTGACTCTGTGTGACCCCATAGACGGCAGCACACCAGGCTCCCCCGTCCCTGAGATTCTCCAGGCAAGAACACTGGAGTGGGCGGCCATTTCCTTCTCCAATGCATGAAAGTGGAAAGTGAAAGTGAAGTCGCTCAGTCATGTCCGACTCTTAGCAACCTCATGGACTACAGCCTACCAGGCTCCTCTGTCCATGGGGTTTTCCAGGCAAGAATACTGGAGTTGGGTGCCATTGCCTTCTCTGATAGGTGTTGCTACAAACAGTTAAAGCTGGAGAGCTATACAGTATCACAGAGTCAGGCTCATCTCAACTCCAGTCTCTTTCACATACTACACACCTCCCAGGAAAGTACTGTAGCCTCTCCAGGCTTCAGTTTCCTTTTCTAAAACAACATAAATTTAGGTACTTAATTCCTAATATTGTCAGGAAGAGAGAATGATAAATTTGAACATACCCCACAATAGAATCTGGCACACAAAACTACACCGTAAAACTTAGCTACCATCTCTGAAAACTTGTAAGAGCTAGCTTACTGTCTCCTGGTGCCAGAAGAAGCAATGCAGACCCATTTTGTGCATATTGAAATGAAAAGACTACAGACTGCGGCAGAAAAATGTATTGTAATCTTTGCAACTAGTGGTGAGTTGCTGTTTAGTAGCTAATGTGTGTCTGACTCTTTTGCAGTCCCATGGACTGCAACCCACCAGGCTTCTCTGTCCATGGGATTTTCCAGGGAAGAATACCAAAATAGGTTGCCATTTTCATCCCCAGGGGATTTTCCTGACTCAGGGATCAAACCCACATCTCCTGCTTGGCAAGTGAATTCTTTACCACTGAGGCATCTGGGAAGTCCTAAGGATAAGTAGCCCAAAGCAAAAGGTGACAAGCTCAGTGCCACCCCTACCTTATAGGACAGAATCTTCATGATGCACATGGAGAGGTCATAGATGCATTTCCTACAGCCTCCCTGGTTAAGGGTTGTCCCTGGACGTACAATACATCCTAATTTGCCCGGGAAATCCAGGCTTGCAGATGACACCTGTTCTCAGAGTGAAATTATGCACAGGAACATTTTCACCCACAAAAGTGTCCTGGCTATCTCAAAAACCTAGAAAAG
Organism: Bubalus bubalis; assembly: GCF_019923935.1. Classification (NCBI taxonomy): domain Eukaryota; kingdom Metazoa; phylum Chordata; class Mammalia; order Artiodactyla; family Bovidae; genus Bubalus; species Bubalus bubalis. The sequence goes on along the minus strand of NC_059161.1, from coordinate 95,853,391 downwards.
GAAGAGTAAAATAAACCCAAAATGAAGAGAAAGAAAGAAAGAGAAAAAAAAATTAGAACACAATCAATGAAATTGAAAATAGGAAAATAGTGAAAAATCAACAAAACCAAAATATTTCCTTGTTAAAAAAACAAGTCAATGAAATTGATAAACCTCTAGGAAAACTGAAAGAAGAGAGACAACACAAATCAGTGCTATTGGGAACATTACAAGGGTACAGATTCTGCCTTCACTGTGAATGCATTTATGCTCATAAAGTCAACAGCTTAGCTTCAGTTTCCCTAAATGCAAACTATTGAACTCAACCACACCAAAAGAGATAACCTTCTCTTAATGATACTATGACAAATAAATCAAATCTGTAATCGAAAAGCACCCACTCATCCCAGTTCTAAGCAACAGTTAGAACCAGATATGGAGCAAAAGACTGGTTCCAAATTGGGAAAAGAGTACGTCAAGGCTGTATATTGTCACCCTGCTTATTTAACTTATATGCAGAGTACATCATGAGAAATGCTGGGCTGGAGGAAGCACAAGCTGAAATCAAGATTGCCAGAAGAAATATCAATAACCTCAGATATGCAGACGATACCACCCTATGGCAGAAAGTGAAGAAGAGCTAAAGAGCCTCTTGATGAAAGTGAAACAGGAGAGTGAGAAAGGTGGCTTAAAACTCTGCATTCTAAAAACTAAGATCATGGGATTCAATCCCATCACTTCAAGCCAAATAGATGGTGAAACAATGGAAACAGTGTCTGTTTCCAATGGAAACTTTATTTTGGGGGGCTCCAAAATCACTGCAGATGGTGACTGAAGCTATGAAATTAAAAGACACGTGCTCCTTGGAAGAAAAGCTATGGCCAACTTAGACAACATGTTAAACAGTAGAAACATTACTTGGCTGACAAAGGTCTATCTAGTCTAGTCAAAGCTATGGTTATTCCAGTAGTCATGTATGGATGTGAGAGTTTTATAAAGAAAGCTGAGTGCCAAAGAATTAATGCTTTGAACTGTGGTGTCGGGGAAGACTCTTGAGAGTCTCTTGGACTGCAAGGATATCCAACCAGTCCATCCTAAAGGAAATCAGTCCTGAATATTCATTGGAAAGACTGATGGGGAAGCTGAAGCTCCAATACTTTGGTCACCTGATGCAAAGAACTGACTCGGAAAAGTCACTGATGCAGGAGGAGAAGGGGGCGACAGAGGATGAGATGGTTGGATGGCATCACTGACTCAATGGACATGAGTTTGAGTAGGCTCAGGGAGTTGGTGAAGGAAAGGGAGGCCTGTTGTGCTGCAGTCCATGGGGTCCCAAAGAGTCAGACACAACTAAGCAACTGAACTGAACTGAACTACTCTCTTCTGGGTTTTCCTGAAGGCTGAGCATATCATGGATGTGGAAACATATGAGAAAAATGGAAAGTATGCTGCCCAGTTACAAAGCCCAGCCTGTACCTGAAATCCCACCATGCCAGTGGTACCCTTTAGTTTTAGGTAAGAAATACTATAAATATACAGATTGTCTGGTATTCCCATATTCTTCAGAATTTTCCAGTTTATTGTGATCCACACAGTCAAAGGCTTTGGCATAGTCAATAAAGCAGAAATAGATGTTTTTCTGGAACATGATCCAGCAGATGTTGGCAATTTGATCTCTGGTTCCTCTGCCTTTTCTAAAACCAGCTTGAACATCTGGAAGTTCATGGTTCAAGTATTGCTGAAGCCTGGCTTGGAGAATTTTGAGCATTACTTTACTAGCATGTGAGATGAGTTCAATCGTGTGGTAGTTGGAACATTCTTTGGCATTGCCTTTCTTTGGTATTGGAATGAAAACTGACCTTTTCTAGTCCTGTGGCCACTGCTGAGTTTTCCAAATTTGCTGGCATATTGAGTGCAGCACTTTCACAGCATCATCTTTTAGGATTTGAAATAGCTCAACTGGAATTCCATCACCTTCACTAGCTTGGTTTGTAGTGACGCTTCCTAAAGTGTCACATTTCAGCATGTGACTTCACATTCCAGCATGTCTGGCTCTAGATGAGTAATCACACCATTGTGATTATCTGGGTTGTAAAAATTTTTTTTGTATAGTTCTTCTGTGTATTCTTGCCACCTCTTTTTAATGTCTTCTGCTTCTGTTAGCGTCATACCTAACAGAGTTGGTGAGGGGCAGGGAGGCCTGTTGTGCTGTTTCTGTCCTTTATTGAACCCATCTTTGCATGAAATGTTCCCTTGGTGTCGCTAATTTTCTTGAAGAGATCTCTAGTCTTTCCAATTCTATTGTTTTCCTCTATTTCTTCACATTGATCACTGAGGAAGGCTTTCTTATCTCTCCTTGCTGTTCTTTGGAACTCTGCATTCAAATGGGTATATCTTTCCTTTTCTCCTTTGCGTTTCACTTCTCTTCTTTCCACAGCTATTTGTAAGGCCTCCTCAGACAGCCATTTGGCCTTTCTGCTTTTCTTTTCCTTGGGGATGATCTTGCTCCCTGACTCCTGTACAATGTTTCAAACCTCCGTCCATAGTTTTTTAGGCACTCTATTAGATCTAATCCCTTGAATCTATTTGTCATTTCCACTGTATAATTGTAAGGGATTTTATTTCAATTCAGTTGCTCAGTCATGTCCAACTCTTTGTGACCCCATGGACTGCAATACACCAGGCCTGCCTGTCCAACACCAACTCCTGGAGTTTACTCAAACTCATGTCCATTGAGTCAGTGATGCCATCCAATCATCTCATTCTATGTTGTCGCCTTCTCCTCCCACCTTTTGTCTTTCCCAGCCATCGGGGTCTTTTCAAATGAGTCAGTTCTTCGCATCAGGTGGCCAGAGTATTGGAGTTTCAGCTTCAGTATCAGTACTTCCAGTGAGTATTCAGGACTGATTTCCTTTAAGATGGACTGGTTTGATCTCCTTGCAATCCAAGGGACTCTCAAGAGTTCTCTCCAACACCACAGTTCAAAAGCATTCATTCTTTGGCAATCAGTTTTCTTTATAGTCCAACTTTCACATCCATACATGACTACTGGAAAAGCCAGAGCCTTGACTAGATGGACCTTCGTTGGCAAAGCAACGTCTCTTCTTTTTCATAAGCTGTGTAGGTTGGTCATAACCTTTCTTCCAAGGAGCAAGTGTCTTTTAATTTCATGGCTGTAGTCTCCATAGGTCATACCTGAATGGTCTATTGGTTTTTCCTACTTTCTTCAATTTAAGTCTGAATTTGACAATAAGGAGTTCATGGTCTGAGCTTACTTGATCATTATTAGTTAGCTGGCTAGTCAGATAGATAGGTAATAGAATATCTGTATAGCAGAGTTAAGCCATTAATACCACTGATGAACAAGGATAAGTGAGCAGTTTCTCTTTCTCATCTGTCTTAAGGAATCTGACTTCTGCCACAGCAAGCTACCAGTTGCACCTACATAGTTTTTTTCTCTTAGTGGATTGTCAAAATGAGCGATGGTGCCTTCTTCAGTGCATTAACACTGGAAGGTTAAATTAAGTATCTGTAGAGTGCTGGGGACTGTGGTAGGTACCTTCTCAATAGTATAATGACTCATATACAAAAACATCTCAATGAATATATGAACATACACATTTATGAGTGAATTAACACATTTATAAGGCACTTAATATGTTCTAATTATTGTGCCAAGTCCTGAATAAGAAATGGTTTCTGCCAGTGAGGATCTTACAATCTGGTAGAAGAGACAGACATATATACAGTTAACTGCAAAAAATGTAATGTGTAGGAGAAATTTTTTAAGTAGGCATGAGTTGTTGGTGTCATCCAGTATGGTGTGTCTATGATGTCTGGCATGGTAGTAGAATAGCAAAGATTTTATAGAGAAAGGAAAATACTAAAAAAAAAGGCTTTTGAAAAGGCATAATATTATTTTTGCAGAGGCAATAATTTTATAAATCTTTCCTTCAGTTATTCATTTATAAAGTCAGCAAGTTTAGTAAATGCTAGTCAAGGACCAACTACTGTTTCTAGGTTGCTTTTTTTTTTTCCCCCTGTGAACCTCATTGCACCTAAAATGGGAGCAAGTATAACATTGGCACCAAGTAAATCATTACTTGCTGATTAATTAACTTATTAATGTTGTGTATCTCTATGTGAGAATACTGGGACAGAAAAAGACTACAGTCATAGTTTGTAGACGTTGCGCTGACTTTGACCTTAACTTCAGCCTAGATTGTTTTCTACTCTTATTCAATCCTCACAAAAATAAACTGATATGAACATTGTAATTTTTAAAGAAGATGTACATTATCAAGGAATACACAAACCCCAAACGCCATCAGGACTACTGAAAACTGTTCTACTGGCCTTCTATTTATATAGCTTGAAAGGACAATGCCAGAAATTGGTATGTAAGCTTTTTTTTGTTCTGCTCAGGGTTCACAGCTAAACTAAACCATGCATACAGGGTTTCATGGACAATTGTTTTCAAAAAGAGTCTTGATCATACCCAAATTTGACCTCTCATATTGACTTTAGCGTCATACCTCAATATAACAAATAATTCCACCATATTATATTTATTCAGAAAAATTCTTTCATCTCCCTCGCAGAGACAGAGTAATTTTCTGAGTTTGTTACTGGTCTGATTCACCATGGGATTTATTTTCTTGTCGGACACATTAACAATTACTAAAACATGTTACTTAAGGAAATGCTTTCTAGGTTTATCAATTGGTTTAAAGTGCACAGCTTGATGAAATAGTTTACAGGGTAGATTCAAGATTCCTCATTAAAGAAACACCTCCAGCTGCCTTTCCGTGTCAGTGCCTTTCAAAAGGACAGCGTGGGGTATGGATTTTCAGATTCAGGGCTATCTTATACCCTTATGATGCAAGCACCCTAAAGCCAGGGATCCAGCTGCATTTTTTCCCCCTGACATTTCAAGAAGTTCTACAGGAAAACAAAGCTAACTTTTACAACAGAAAGATTGTAGGATTGTGCAGATTCTAGTATTTCATCCTTTTCCATCTTACCAGTTCACTTTCTCACTGCCAAAAGACATATAAATCATCCAGTTCCTTCATTTCCCCTTCTAGTTCATAAAGAGGATGTATCTTCATTTGAAAAGCACTTTGCCGTTCTTAAAGGATAATTCTGCAAGTGCAGGATGATGTTTCATTCCCAAAACAACAACAACAAATTAGATTTTGGATGCCCTTTAGCAAAGCATAAAGCAGCCTCTGAGGACCCCTTGGAGTTATGATATCTAAGTCTAAAGAGGAGACAGGAAAAATTGAGATTCTAGAAGTTTAAATTTTCTGCTAGGCCTTTTCTCTCTGATTTCTAATGTTCTTTCCAAAAGGTTTAATATTAATATTTTGCCACTATGAAATATTCAGCCATTCTAAAAGCACTATATTAGGTCTGAGTGGATGGAAACAAGAATAATTCAAATATCTGTATTCAAGAAGCCAACAGTCTAGTATACGTGAAGAGGAGGATCTGGTATTTTTTTTTTTAAGTTCTTACTGTACACCTAGGGCTTTGACATGTAGTTACATAGGTCTTACACAATCATCACAACAACCCACAACCCAGGGTCCAGCTATATTATTTTTAGAAAATATATTTTCATCTGGTTGATCAGATTAGCTATGAAAATAGATGCAAGAGATTAAATTTTACTGACCTGATCAAAGTCATCATCATCTCTGGTCTTATCCATTCAGCTTCTTAATGGTTCTCCATTTTTCAATTTCTGCCTCTATCTAATATGTACTGTACTTGAAAGCCAAGGTTCAGTTCAGTGGCTCAGTCATGTCTGACTCTGTGACCCCATGGACTGCAGCACACCAGGCTTCCCTGTCCATCACCAATTCCCAGAGCTTGCTCAAACTCATGTCCATTGAATCAGTGATGCCATCCAACCATCTCATCCTCTGTCAACCCCTTCTCCTTCTGCCTTCAATCTTTCCCAGCATCAGAATCTTTTCCAATGAGTCAGTTCTTTGCATCAGGTGGCCAAGGTAACCTTTTCCAAATATAAAAGAGGCCACACCACTTCCAAGCTTGATGCACTTCAGTGATTACTCTTTTTACTTAGACTGCATTCTCAGCTCTTTTTCAGTGGCCAACAGTGTAGCACTGCTTGATGGGGTCTTTGTCTGCATCTTCAGACTCTTCTTTTTACCACCCATCTCTGTCCCATATGCTATTTTCATGCTGCTTTTCAGTTCCTCATGTTAATCAACTCATTCTAGCCTCGGGACCTTAGTACCTGTTTGTTTTTGCATTGAACTCTCCCCAATCCCGACCCTTTCCTATTCAACCCAACCTTTAAAAGTCACTAATCTATGGAGATTGGCTTACATGGTCCCTCCATAGAAAAGTATTTTCTAACTGTCTAGTCTGAATTAGACTAAATTACAGCCCTCTTGTTATGTTCCAGTATAACACTATTCTTTCAGAGTATGTTTTACACTTTAAAAGATTTATTTGTGTGCTTAAGTCTGCTGCTGCTGCTAAGTCACTTCTGTCTTGTCCAACTCTGTGCAACCCCATAGACGGCAGCCCATCAGGCTCCGTCGTCCCTGGGATTCTCCAGGCAAGAACACTGGAGTGGGTTGCCATTTCCTTCTCCAATGCATGAAAGTGAAAAGTGAAAGTGAAGTCGCCCAGTTGTGTCCGACTCTTAGCGACCCCATGGACTGCAGCCTACCAGGCTCCTCCGTCTGTGGGATTCTCCAGGCAAGAGTACTGGAGTGGGTTGCCATTGCTTTCTCTGTGCTTAAGTCTAGAAGACTATAAACTTTCCATGGCAGAGCCCAGGTTGCCTTGGTTTGCTGTTCTGTTCTAGGTATCTAGGAGCACCTTACTCATGATAGACACTCATTACTTAAATACTTATCTAAAGAATGAATACAGAAGTTTAGAGGGATCTTTAAATTAGACACCAGCACTATAAAAGCCTCCAGAGCCTCAATAACAAATATTATTATCACAACCAATTCATACTTCATTATTTCTAATTTTCAATGAATTATTTATACATATCTCATTTTTCAGAAGAACGCTCAGGATTTATTATTATTCCTTTTCCATGGTGAAATTGAGACTTAAAATATTTAAGTAAATTATCTAATCTTACCTAATTAGTAAGTAGTTGAGAATGGATTCAATCTAAGGTTCACTTTTAAATTAGTACCTGACTATCTCTAGTCACTGGTGGTTTTTCTGATATTTGATTGTATCCATTCTTCTCCCCTTTTCCCCCTTTGATTCTTCTCTATTCTGATGGTATCCTGGGAGGCTGACCTTTATCAATTAAAATTACACTTCCCAAGTTCCTTTGATTTCCCCCCCGCCCCACTTCTGCTTTTCCATGGGATTCAAAAAAATGGGTGACACTCGCAGGAGATGATGGCTGGAGGGGGACTCGCTGGGGCCTTTATTCCTAGTCCCACTGCTGTGGTCAGTTTGTATTGGGTAATCTTCTTCCAGGGTTCGAGATCACTGGGTTCTGGGGATCATCTCTCTTCCTCTGCCCCTTCAAGCCTATGGGGGCCAATGACTTCCCACCTCCTGTTGGTGTTCATACCCCTCCTCATCTGTCTGTTTATAACCTCTTCACTGAAGCCTCTTACACTTATAGATGAACCAACTGTTTTCATCTGAGACCCGATGATTCCTAAAAATCAGAAAACTTTCATCTTTCATTTCAGGAGCACTGGAAGGAAAACACTGCTCTGGAATTCCTACCCAACAATTTTCTCCCTGATAATGACAATAAAGATAAAAGTCTTTAAAGCTTTCACACTTTTATTTGTGGCAAGCCTTGCAATAGCAAGCACTTTATAAATTTAATTAAATCTTCATAACTTCTCTATGAGAATTTTCATTATCTTGATTTTGCATGTGAAGCAATAGACACACAAATTACGTCATTTACTTGAAGTCAAAGTTAGTGAGTAGTGGAGCTACGTTACTGCTATTCTCTGAAACTCAGCTGAGCCAACTAAGAAATGGAGATAATGAAACTTCTTTGTGTTACTGACAAGTTTAGAGATCACATATGTGAGGGGACTGGCACAGTGCCCTACACCCAGTAGAAACTTCATACAGCTAAGGGTTGCTATGTATCTCTGTAGTTATCCCATATTACCCGATGTGAGAATTATTTCCCAGAATAATCTTGCAGTTTAAGACTCATAACTTGGATTTTTACAAAAGAGGAACCTGAGGCTTAGGGAGGGTTAATAATTTGGTTAACATCATATATATCAGGGATGGAAACACATGCACATCGCTTCCAAAGTCAATACATTTTTTTCTATCACACATTGCTTTCATTGTCTAATCAAGGAAGGGATGCTTGTTTGTCAGAAAAGACTATCCATTTCCTGGCTCGGAGCCCTGAGAAGTGTTGGCTGGGGGTTGATGCATGAACTAGCACTCGGCAAAGTAACAGCCAATATCCTGGATGACAGTTTTACCAGAAAGGTGAAGGCCTTCTTTTATCACTGGTTCTTAAATCACAGGCGCATAGTAAAACACAATGATAGAGCGGAAAATGAAGTTATTTAACGCAATTTTGTGAGGATGGAGAGGATGATGTGGCCCAGATATGTAACTTCTCGTGGTCTGACTTTATACAAGGTTAAAGCTGGGAGCCTCTTGAGGAATAAATTCTTATAAAATAAAATAACCATGTGCACTACAATTTTAGAGTCAGGCTGGAATATGATGCACAGTGGATAGTTTCAATATATACTTATTTAAATTTCAAGACAATACACAGTTTATAGAGACTTTATGATGGGAATTGGGCTGCCTGTGTGGGATATGACACATATCTTTTTCAGAAATATGACAACAATTTGGAGAAACAAAAAAAAACCTTATCGGACTTTGGGAGAAAAAATGGTCCTGAAAAACGTCCTATCCACCATGACCCTATGCATGCTAGAGACATTTCCTATTTCATGACTGTTAACCAATTTCATCTAAGAAGTAAAAATGAAATTAATTTTTCCTTAATCAGGAGCTCTCTGTATATATATATAATTTAGCCCTTGCTTACTTTGCTTGGAAGTATGCTGTTTCTTTAACTTGTATTTTTCACATCTGTCTAGTGGAGAAATCACATGACCCCTTAGAGAGTCATGGTGAAATCAAATGAGATAGACATCTACCAGGCAGCTACCTTGAAATATGCAAAATGATATCAGAGGAGAGTTGTATTAAACTGTTACACATTTTCTAAACACAACTCAATATGAAGATCACAAACAACCCAATTTAAAAGCAGGCAGAATAACTGAACAGACATTTTCTGCCGAGGAAATGCAAATGGCCAACAAGCACGTGAAAGGCATTCAACACCAGGAATCATCAGGGAAATGCAAATAAAAACTACAATGAGACATCACCTCACATCTCTTAGAATAGTTGTCATCAAAAAGAATATGGTGAAGATGTGAAGAAAAGGGAATACTCATACACTATTGGTAGGATTGTAAATTGGTACAGTCACTGTTGAAAAAGTATGGCGGTTCCTCAAAACACTTAAGATGGAACTATGATATGACCCAGCAACTCAGCTCCTCGATGTGTATCTGAAAAAAACAAAAACACTAATTTGAAAAGAAACACATTCTAATGTTTATAGTAACATTATTTGTAATCTTCAAGATACAGAAGCAACCTAAGGGTCCATCAACAAAGAAGATGCTTATATATATATAGAAGAAAGAAGAAAATGAAGAGGAACTAAAAAGCCTTTTGATGAATGTGGAAGAGGAGAGTGACGAATCTAGCTTAAATCTCAACATTCAAAAACCTAAGCTCATGGTATCTGGTCCCATCACTTCATGGCAAATAAAAGGGGGAAAAGTGGAAGCAGCGACAGACTTTATTTTCTTGGGCTCCAAAGTCACCACTGACAGTGATTGCAATCACGAAATTAAAGATGCTTGCTCTTTGGAAGAAAAACTATGATGCCTAGACAGAGTATTAAAAAACAGAGACATAATTTGCCAACAAAGGTCCATATAGTCAAAGCTATGTTTTTTCCAGTAGTCCTGTATGGACAGATGTGAGAGTTGAATCATAAAGAAGGCCGAGCATTCAAGAATAGATGCTTTTGAACTGTGGTGTTAGAGAAGGCTCTTGACAGTCCCTTGAACTGCAAGGAGATCCAACCAATCAATTCTAAAGGAAATCAACCCTGAATATGCATTGGAAGGACTAATGCTGAAGCCAAAGCTCTAATAATTTGGCCACCTGATGCAAAGGACTGACTCATTGGAAAAGACCCTGATTCTGGGAAAGATTGTGGGTAGGAGGAGGTGGCAGAGGATGTGATGTTTAGATAGCCATCTATTGTTTAGCACAGGGAAATATATTCACTATTTTGTAACAACCTATAAAGGAAAAGAATCTAGGAAAAAAAAATATATATATAAATATATATATATTTATATATATATATAAAACTGATTAACTTTGCTGTATACCTAAAACTAGCTCAAAATTGTAAATCAATTATGTTCCAATAAAATTTTAAAATAGTGGCTCATACTATTCTCAAAATTGACAGAAAGTGCTATTTTTATATTGGGAAGTGATACAATAGGAAAACATAAGACATTTCAGATGAAATTATGATAAAACATAAATTGCATCAGTAATAGCAATTTTATTACACAATATACAAATTAGATCTATTAATAGGCATTTGAAAATAATTTGGTCAATTGAATACATATTTAAGCTATTAAATACAGTAATTATAAAATGGAACATACTAGTGGTTTAATCGGAGAAGACGATGGCACCCCACTCCAGTACTCTTGCCTGGAAAATCCCATGGACGGAGGGCCTGGTGGGCTGCAGTCCATGGGGTCGCTGAGGGTCGGACATGACTGAGTGACTTCACTTTCATTTTTCACTTTCATGCATTGGAGAAGGAAATGGCAACCCACTCCAGTGTTCTTGCCTGGAGAATCCCAGGGACAGGGTAGCCTCGTGGGCTGCCGTCTATGCAGTTGCACAGAGTCAGACATGACCGAAGTGACTTAGCAGTAGCAGCAGCAGTGGTTTAATATTAATAGTTTGAAAATGTATATATCTAGGCAGTATTAAAGAAAATGTATTTTTGAAAAAACCTTAGGTTTCAGAACATCTAGATGTTAGATATTTAAACATATCTTTTAACTGTACTGCTGAACTCACAGATAAAGAGGAAAGAAGCACCCCCAAGATCTAGAAAAAGATAAATGTAAAAAAAGGAAAGTGAGGATGAAGAGGATCAGGAGCTGAAAGCAACAGAGTAAGCAAATTTAGCAAGGTAGGCTTCGAGTCATACATCAATACCAGAATATTCAAGCTTTTGTGAACAAATGCTACACTGGAAGTGAATGACTAGGCCCCTGAGCTTTTACGATGGCAGAGAGGAAGGGGGCATAAATCCACACCCTACCCCTACCTCCACATAAATCAGACCCATAAAAGTCTTACCTTTAGCAAAACAATATGCTATGAGGAAAAGATCTATTGTGGGTACTATAGGGAGCAAAACGGTGTCTGTAATTTCTTAGTACTAGGTAGAAAATAACCAGTAGAACACCCATGTTAGTGGGGCCCTCTGAGAGTGTATATCTATAGCCTTAACTGTGCATGGGGCTTGGGATAAGATTCATCACAGCTTCTTGGTCTGAGAAAGACCACATGAGAAAATTACAAGACAGTGGTCCTAGGAGCTATAATTTAAGCATCATAACAAAAATGAATGCAAATTCTCTTTGAAGGAAAGAAATCTCATGTGAGGACCCTCAGGATCTGTACATATTAGGTCAGTCAAAGATGAGCTCAAAATATTAGATCACCAGATATATGAGAAAATAAAGAGCCTTTGTAAATAACTATGAGTTGAAACACTAAGCAATAAGTTTGGAGCCTAAGGACTTCAGGTATTAGAAATATTAGATACAGAAAACAAAATATCCACTGATAAAACATTTAAACATATAAAATATGGATTCAAAAGAGAGAGACAGTAGACTGTAAAGAGAGACAGGCTAACTACCTAAAGAAAAAAATAGAGCTTATATTTAATTGCATACATTTTTATATGAATTTTTAATTCATTTTTTATATGAATTTTTAAATACTAAGGGGATTAAATGGTGGGTTAAACATAGCTGAAGAGAATGTTAACAAAATGAAAACTAACTATAAAAAATAAAAAAGTACAGTTCAAGGAGTTTCAGAGACAAAAAAATATTTTATAAAAGTCATTATGGGGTACATAGTATAGAATTAAAAGGTACACGTTAATATGCATTTTAGAAGAGGTAATAGAAGAAAGCAAAAGAGCATTTATAGAATCAAAATCTGAAAACATTTCAAAATGTATTAAAAAGCACACATTATTAATTCAATAAAAATTCAAATAGAGTTAATAAAAAGAAATCCAAGTCTATATTCAACAGAATAAAACTGTAGACCACTAAAGACAATGATAAATAGACAAAAAGTAGAGACAGGTCATCTAAATGAAACATGACTGGAGTGAGTGTAGTCTGCACAGCAGCAATGGAAATCAGAATACATATGTTGACCATAGTAAGAGACATAGATACTAAATATTTAAAAATTGAACACTCAGCAAAAGCTATCATTAAGAAAAAGGGCAAATGAAATATTTTCAGGGGACATCAGCATGATTTAAAATATTTTCAGAGGAAACCAGCATGATTTCACTGAAGAAATCTCTAAAGTGACATAATTAGGGAAGAAGTAAAGGAAAAGTTATATTAAAAAAGAGTAAAGGAAGAAAAGAAAACTGAAACAAACATACACAGAAGTAAAATCTAACATTATTGTTAAACATTTTAGTGATGATAATATGTACTTGTATGTCTAAATAATAGAGTTAATAAAAAGCAAACCACGAAAATACAAAACATTTTACATTAACAGCATGGAACTTATACAGAGAAAGTAAAAAACTTATTAAAGACAGGAGGGAAGGATGGAAAGTGTCATGATGAAACTTTTGAGGATGATGGATATGTTCATTATTTTGGTTGTGGTGGCAGTTTCTTGGTGTATGTATGTCCAACATTATCTAGTTTGGGCTTCCCTGGTTGCTCAGAGGTTAAAGCATCTGCCTGCAATGCAGGAGACCTGGGTTTGATCCCTGGGTCGGGAAGATTCCCTGGAGAAGGAAATGGCACCCCACTCCAGTATTGTTGCTTGGAGAATCCCATGGACAGAGGAGCCTGGTGGGCTTCAGTCCATGGGGTCGCAAAGAGTCGGACACGACTGAGTGACTTCACTTTCACTTTCACACTTTAGATATATGTAATTTAATGTATGTGAAATATATTTCTCATTATAAATAAAAAAGCAGACTACAAAATATTTAAACAAATGGAGAGTTGTGGCATATTCAGAAAGTATCAGTAGTTCTCTAGAAATTCAATGGCTATAATACAATTTCAAACAAAATTCATATATGTTTTATTCAAGAATGCCCTAACTATATAAAATAGCAGAGCCCTTAGAATGACCTGCACAATTCTGAGACAAAGTAAGATAGATGGATATTCCCCATTCACATACCAAGCCTTATTTTAAAACCTTAATTGACACATAGACTCATTGTTAGAACCATTAAGGTAGAAATACAGAAACAAGTATTTGAGGAAATAGTACATTGTTTAGTAAATGAAGTAATGGTTCAAGTAAAATTGGTTACTATGAAAAAAATTAATCCCTACCACATATCAAAGAAGCAATTCCATATAGATCACAAAGTTAAAATCTGAAAAGCAAAATTTTAATATTATGAAAGAAAATATAGGCAATTTTTTTCCTCCCTGGTGTAGAGGACCACAAAGCATGGTTTGACACACATGCTTGTTAAGACACACAAAGCACAGTTTATAAAAATATGATAAATTCAGCTATTTTAAAATTAAAATTATGTGTACTTTTAAAGCTATCATTATGAGAATGAAAATGCAAGCTTCAAACTAGAAGAGCTTAAGAGATTATTCCTCATAAAATATAATGTCCTGCTAGCAGTGTCAAAAAAGGGTAACCAAACCATAGAAGGATGGGCAAAATATATGAAGATATTTTACAGAATAATAACTAAATATGTAAGTATCTACCTTCATTAACAAGAAGGAAATAAAAAATCAAAACCAAACATAGATGCCACTCATTTTCCTTTAGTGCATTTGCTAATAGTCAGCATTAGCAAGATTACAGAACCACAGTAAATTATGTTATGCTGGTGGAGGTGTATTTAGTATAATTTTGACGTAACCATTTTAGAAAACAATTTTCTGTTTTTGTGTAAAGTTCAAGCTCTGGATACTGTTGATAATAAATGAACATGTTTCAGCATCTGAGAATCTCAAAAAGCTAGTACTAGTTGAAAAAAGTAGAGAAAATTATAGCCAGTATGACACATTCATATAAATTTTCTAAAAATGCATATATATTCAGTGAATCTAAATAAGGTAAACAAAAGATAATTCAGAAGTAAAGTTTGATAGTACTTTTAATTTTCTATTTATTCAGGTAGTGATAGAATGACAGAAAAATTCCTCTGTATCTATGAAATATTTTTTGTGTTAAATAAACCTTCCTTGGTTGTGCCTGATATCTTAATTTTTTAAACTGAAGTACAGTTGATTCCCTGGTGGCTCAGACAGTAAAGGATCCACTTGCAATGCAGGAGATCTGGATTCGATCCCTAGGTTGGGAAGATCCCCTGGGGAAGGGATTGGCTATCCACTCCAGTATTCTTGCCTGGAGAATTCCATGGATAGAGGAGCCTGGTGGGCCCAGTTCATGGAATCATAAAGAGTCAGACATTACTGAGCAACTTTCATTTTCACATAGTTGATTTTCAAAGTTGTTTAAGTTTCAGGTAAAAAGCAAAGTGAGTCACTCTTACATATACATATACATACATATATATATATATATATATATTTCAGATCACTTATAGATTAAAATGTCATTTCTGCTGCTGCTTCTAAGTCGCTTCAGTCGTGTCCGACTCTCTATGACCCCATAGACGGCAGCCCACCAGGCTCCCCCATCCCTGGAGGAACTATAAATCAATCTATGGGAGTATTTTATACAAATCCATACCCTGTTTAAAATTTTAAAAATAGTAATATCCTGCTGCAAAAACAAACTAAGAACTGTAATAGGAAACTAACTCTTAGAAAGATTTTGAACCTATCAATTTTCAATGATATTTCTAGCAATAGCTGTTCATTTAAACATGTTAACATATGCTAACCTTCAATGAATGGATGACTCCCTGAAATTCCCAAGAATCTCAACAAAGGCATTTCATTAAAAAGTCTTTCTTGAACTAAATCTCAAGATCATGCTGTTTAGTGAGGTTGTATTCCTTAGTATGAATGAGAAATGATTTTATTGAACAATACTCACAAATTGGGAAGTCAGGCTCAATCATTTTTCTTTTTTTGTAAAGTCATTTGTAATACAACACACACAACCGATAAAGCTAACTCTCTTTCAGTAAATGGTGAATTGATTTCTCAGCTGTGAATGCGTATTGTACTATTCAGAGAAAATGTCTGTTCCAGTATCTGCCTATTCCCTGGGAATATGTGTTCACAAACTAAATAGTAAGGTGAGAACTGCTCTGATTTGCTTACATTATGTGGTATTTGCCCTGGAGTATGGTGACTGTTAGAGGGAAAAAAAATAAGTCGACATGACATTGAACAACTTCTTTATTGAAAGTGTATGCATGTGAGTATTCACAAACAGGCATATATATATACACTGAAATAAAAGGGAAAGAAAAAAAAAGACAGTGAGAACCTAGTATGGTCAAGCACTGTGCTAGTCATTGGCAATATAAAATCTAATAAAGGATAGTTCCTGAATTATAAGATGAGAGTGAAATGAACTGTCAAGTTAAATGCCACTGGAATAGTGCTGTAAAGCAAATCTGTAAATGGTGCAGGAAGAGCTCCAGGAGGAAGACCAAGGTTTGTATGGTAAACAGGAGTCCACAAAAAAGTGAGCTTTTAAGAAGGTTCAGAGAAGGGGAGCAGAAAATATATTCAAAGCAAACTATGCGTAACACTGAAGTCTGAAAGAGAAAGACATATTTGGAGAAATATACATTATTCAATGAGTTTGGAGCAGGGGTGCATAACATGCAAGCAAGGAGGCTAGAGAGATAAGAAGGACAGGATAAAAAATAGCCCCTGAATCAGAGGAAGTTTTGAGTACAGGAACAGCACATTCATTTTTTATTTTTAATATATTTCTCTGGGGAGATTAAATAGGTTTCTGTTTTAAAAGGACCAGATGATGTATAAGAACTGCTCAAAAATCACTGCAGGGGCTTCCTTGGTGGTCCAGCACCTAAGACTCTGAGCTCTCAAAGCAGAGGACCTAGGTTCTATCTCTGGTTGGGAACTGGGTCCCATATGCTTCAGCTAGAAGTTTGCATACCATGGCTAAGAGTTCACATGCCACAGCTGGAAAAAAAAAAAAAAAAAAAAACCTGCATGCTGCAACTACAGATTCTGCATGCCACAGCAAAGACTAAAGATCCCTCATGCTGCAACTAAGACCTAACACAGTCAAATAAATAAATATTTTTTAAAAATCACTGCAGGAAGAGAATAAGGTGACAGAATAATAGGACATGAAATTCACCTCCCCCTACAAACACATCAAAAGAACATCCACATGAGGAACAATTCTCGATAAAAACTGACTGGAAACTGGCAGTAAAACTCCAGTAAAACAACCCAGGGTGATCCACACAGAATCAGGTAGGGAGGGAAGAGAAACAATGCTAGGACCTGTCTCCCAGGAGGGGACAGAGGAAAAAGGAGATTACACATGCAGAGATCCTCCCTGGGGAGTAAGCAGCTCAAGGCATATATATGGAGCCAGAGTCCTGGTGTTCAAGAGGAGCCCCCTTGTCTGGTTGGTGGGCCAATGGTATTAACAGGAGGGCCATGGAAAGCCTGGACTCTGCCCAGAAGGAACGTGCATGTGTTTGAATCCTTTCAAACCAGGGGGGAGACAGCAGATTAAAATTGTGTAGGTGGCTGACTCATTCCCTATTACCACCCTAGCATGTGGACCACAGCCTGAGCCCAACAAACTCTCCAGTCCTGCTTCTCCAGTTTGCAGTTCTATACTGTAGCAAGGGCCACCATGACTGAGAAAAGAACTTAGCTATGAGACACCAAGGTGGTTCAGACCTAAAATGGTGTATGAACAGGGTGGGAGCAGCCATCACAGGTGCTTACATAGGCAGTACTTGGGGAGCACCCTGGCCTCTGTTTGCAGCCATACCACCACAGCCCACACCTCATAACACATGGACAGCCCACACAGGTCCTGCTTGTATTGCAGCACAGTTCCACCAGGGCTTAATGGCAGGGGTTGGGGTGCGAGGTTGGCCATAAAGGATACTCAGACCTAAAATAGCATCTGTATGCAAGGGCAGCCATTGCTAGCACTTGCACAGAAGCATCCTTGAGCACTATGGCTGGATTGCTGCAGCCCTCACTCTAGCATACGCTGAGAGCCGACACAGTCCATCGTGCTCCAGCACTGTCCCCACGGGGGCAAAGTGGCTGATGACAGAAATAAAATGTACTCACACTTAAAGGGAACAGAGCCAGCCCAGACCTGAACCTCAGGGCTTCTTCTCCAGCAATCTGGATCTTAATTCCACCCCTTCTAGATTTATGATGACCACTGAGCAGAGGGAAAGCCTCAGCTTACACTTGGCTCTGTCCCTAGTCCCTTCATCCCCAGCACCATCTCCTCTCAAGGTGAAATAGCTGCCAGCACACCCTGAGGAAACGCGAAACTTTTGTTCTCATCAAATTCAGCTGTCTCACCAAAACCACTTAGAAGATGCAGGTTATAGTGGGGTGCTTCCACATAACGACAGCCCTTCAAAATCACCATAGGTAACTCTTTCACCTAATTTCAAATTTATTATATGAGGCTACAATTACTTTGATCCTAAAATCAGAAAAAGACACTACAAAAAAAAGAAAGAGAAAGTTATAGACCAATTATTTCTGATGAGTATAGATGCAAAATCTCCAACAAAATTTTAATATAACATATCCAACAATATATAAAAAGGTTCATACACAGTAATCAAGTTTAATTTATTTCAGGGATAAAATGATGGTTCAATATTGCAAATCAATCAGCATGATATACCACATTAATAAAAGGAAGATAAAAATCACAGGATCATCTCAATAGAAACAGAAAAAGCATATGACAAAAGTCAACATTTGCTCATGATAAAAACTCTCAAAGTTGGTATACAGGGAAGATATCTCAACATAAAAGACCATTTATGACAAATCCACAGCTAATATTATGCTCAACGGTGAGAACCTGAAATCATTTCCTCTAAAATCAGGAGGAACAAGACAAGAATACCCACTCTTATCACTTCTGTTTGCCATAATATTGGAAATTATAGCCATAGCAATAAGACAAGAAAATAAAATGACTCCAAACTGGAAGAGAAAATCCCATATAGCTATGGTCAATTAATTTGTGAGAATGGAGCTAAGAACATACAATGGAAAAAAGACAGTCTCTTCAGTAAGTCATGCTGTTAATAGAGGATAAATACATGCAATACAGCAGCCAAAAGGTAGCTCAGTTGGTAAAGAATTTGCCTGCAGTGCAGGACACCCAGGTTCAATCCACTGTTTGGGAAGATCTCCTGGAGAGGGAAATGACAACCCACTGCAGTATTCTTGCCTAGAAAATCTCATAGACAGAGGAGCCTGATGGGCTACAGTCCATGGGATCACAAGAGTTGGACACGACTGAGTGAATAAATCACCACCAAGTATATGTAAAAGAATGAAATTAGAACATTTCCTCACACCATATACAAAAATAAACTCAAAATGCTTCAAAGACCCAAATACAAGACCAGAAACTATAAAAATCCTACAAAAGAATCATAAATATAAATCAATACTGTTTTTAATAACTCATAGAAATATTTTTTCCATCTCTTCCCTGGTGTCTCAGATGGTAAAGAATCTGCCTGCCTGCAATTCAGGAGACATGGGTTCAATCTGAATCAGGAAGATCCCCTTAAGAAAGGAATAGCAACCCACTCCAGTATTCTTGCCTGGAGAATCCCCATGGATAGAGGAGCCTGATGGGCTACAGTCCATAGGGTCACAAAGTGTCAGATACAACTGACCAACCAATACTTTCACTTTCCTTTAGGAAAAAGAAAGCAACAACAACAACAAACAAACAAACCCAAATGGGACATAATTAAATGCAAAAGATTTTGCACAGCAAGGAGAATCTTTGACAAAGACAGCCTACTGAATGCAAGCAAACATTTGCAAGATATGACTTTTAAGTGATTCATATCTGAAACATATAAACAGCACATACAACTCAATAACAAAAACAAGAGTGATTGAAAAATGTGCAGAATATCAGAATAGACCTTTTTTCAAAGAACACATGCAAATGGCATATAAAATGATAGATGTTCAGTGTCACTAGATAAATGCAAATCTAATCATTTGATAAATGCAAATAAAAGCCACAATGGGGTATCACCTCACCTGTCAGAATGGCTATCATCATAAAGTCTGCTGCTGCTGCTGCTGCTGCTGCTAAGTCACTTCAGTCGTGTCCGACTCTGTGCGACCCCATGGACGGCAGCCCACCAGGCTCCCCCGTCCCTGGAATTCTCCAGGCAAGAACACTGGAGTGGGTTGCCATTTCCTTCTCCAATGCATGAAAGTGAAAAGTGAAAGTGAAGTCACTCAGTTGTGTCTGACCCTCAGCGACCCCATGGACTGCAGCCTTCCAGGCTCCTCCATCCATGGGATTTTCCAGGCAAGAGTACTGGAGTGGAGTGCCAATGCCTTCTCCGATCATAAAGTCTATAGATAACAAATGTGGGTAAGGATGTGCAAATAGAAAACCTTAGTACCTTACTGGTGAGAATATAAATTGATGCATTCACTATAGAAAATAATATGGAGGTTTTTCAAAACCACCAATTCCTGGGTATAAAGCCAAGAAAACAAACACACAAATTTAAAAAGATACATTTATGCCACTGTTCACAGAAGTATTAGTTACAATAACAAGGATATGGAAGCAACCTAAGTGTTTATCAACACAAAAATTGATAAAAAAGCTATGGGGTATCTGTATATTCAGTTCAGTTCAGTCGCTCAGTCGTGTCCGACTCTTTGCGACCCCATAAATTGCAGCACACCAGGCCTCCCTGTCCATCACCAACTCCAGGAGTTCACACAGACTCATGTCCATTGAGTCAGTGATGCCATCCAGCCATCTCATTCTCTGTCATCCCCTTCTCCTCATGCCCCCAATCCCTCCCAGCATCAGAGTCTTTTCCAATGAATCAACTCTTCACATGAGGTGGCCAAAGTACTGGAGTTTCAGCTTCAGCATCATTCCCTCCAAAGAAATCCCAGGGCTGATCTCCTTGCAGTCCAAGTGACTCTCAAGAGTCTTCTCCAACACCACAGTTTAAAAGCATCAATTCCTCGCCGCTCAGCCTTCTTCACAGTCCAACTCTCACACCCATACATGACCACAGGAAAAACCATAGCCTTGACTAGACAAACCTTTGTTGGCAAAGCAATGTCTCTGCCTTTGAATATGCTATCTAGGTTTGTCATAACGTTACTTCCAAGGAGTAAGCGTCTTTTAATTTCATGGCTGCAGTCATCATCTGTAGTGATTTTGGAGCCCAGAAAAATAAAGTCTGACACTGTTTCTACTGTTTCCCCATCTATTTCCCATGAAGTGATGGGACCAGATGCCATGATCTTAGTTTTCTGAATGTTGAGCTTTAAGCCAACTTTCTCACTCTCCTCTTTTCACTTTCATCAAGAGGCTTTTTAGTTCCTCTTCACTTTCTGCCATAAGGGTGGTGTCATCTGCATATCTGAGGTTATTGATATTTCTCCCAGCAATCTTGATTCCAGCTTGTGCTTCTTCCAGCCCAGCGTTTCTCATGATGTACTCTGCATAGAAGCTAAATAAGCAGGGTGACAATATACAGCCTTGACATACTTCTTTTCCTATTTGGAACCAGTCTGTTGTTCCATGTCCAGTTCTAACTGTTGCTTCCTGACCTGCATACAGATTTCTCAAGAGGCAGATCAGGTGTTCTGGTATTCCCATCTCTTTCAGAATTTTCCACAGTTTATTGTGATCCACACAGCCAAAGGCTTTGGCATAGTCAATAAAGCAAAAATAGATGTTTTTGTGGAACTCTCTTGCTTTTTACATGATCCAGCGGATGTTGGCAATTTGATTTCTGGTTCCTCTGCCTTTTCTAAAACCAGCTTGAATGTCAGGAAGTTCATGGTTCACGTACTGCTGAAGCCTGGCTTGGAGAATTTTGAGCATTACTTTACTAACGTGTGAGATGAGTGCAATTGTGCGGTAGTTTGAGCATTCTTTGGCATTGCCTTTCTTTGGGATTGGAATGAAAACTGACCTTTTCCAGTCCTGTGGCCACTGCTGGGTTTTCCTATTTTGCTGGCATATTGAGTGCAGCACTTTCTCAGAATCATCTTTCAGGATTTGAAATAGCTCAACTGGAATTCCATCACCTCCACTAGCTTTGTCCATAGTGATGCTTTCTAAGGCCTACTTGACTTCACATTCCAGGATGTCTGGCTCTAGGTGAGTGATCACACCATCGTGATTGTCTGGGTCGTGAAGATCTTTTTTGTACAGTTCTTCTGTGTATTCTTGCCACCTCTTCTTAATATCTTCTGCTTCTGTTAGGTCCATACCATTTTTGTCCTTTATCGAGCCCATCTTTGCATGAAATGTTCCCTTGGTATCTCTAATTTTCTTGAAGAGATCCCTAGTCTTTCCCATTCTGTTGTTTTCCTCTATTTCTTTGCATCTGTATATTATGTGCATATATATATATATACACACACACACACGCATACATACATATGCACACATACATATTACTTAGCCATAAAAAGAATGAAATTCTGCCATTTTCAACCACTTGGATGGACTTAGGGAGCATTATGCTTAATGAAGTAAGTCAGACAGAGAATGACAAACAATATTATATTCTCCAGTTATGTTATAACTTATTCATGGAATCTAAAAAATAAAAACAAGCTAAGTTATATAACAATACTCAATCAGACACACAGGTATAGAAAACAAGGTAATAGTTACCAGTAGGGAAAGGGGAGTGGGGAGGGTCAAGATAGGGGTGCTGGATTAAGGGGTATAATTTACTGTATTTAAAATAGATAAGTAACCAAGATATATTGTACAGCACAGGAAAACATAACCTTTGTTTTGTAATAATATTAAATAGACTATAATCTATAAAATATTTCATCATTAGGCTGTGTGCCTAAAACTAAAGTAAATAAATCACTTATACTTTAATAAAAAATCACTCTGCATGTAAATGTTAATATATGTATATGAATATATGTAATATATAGATGTCTGAAGGTGAAAATGTGACATAAAAACAAAGGAATCTCAGAATCTCCTTAAGGAATTAGTCATCGGACATTTAAGAGGCTAGAAATCTGGGTCTGGAGTATGATAAGCAGTCTTTCCTGAATATAGTAATTACCAATACCATCATTTATCATATGTTGGCTGTGTGTTACATACTTTGCAAAACATTTTATACTCACTGTTTTGTTTACTCTTTCTAACTCTTTTTAAGAGTCGACTGTGTGAATTCCCTTTCAGGGATAAGAAATTTGAGAACTAAAAGGTGATAGATAATTCATCTCAAATCACAAAATTAGTAAATGCAACAGAGTATTACTTCAAAGGCTGAGCATGTAAATGCAAACAAGGAATGGAACCCACATCATTGCTCTAAAGATGAGGATGTCATCTGCCTGTTATATACTGAGTGACATTATACCCCAAGAAAACAGGAAAACATTACTGCTATGATAAAAGTAAGCCAGAGAATAAAGTCAGACAACCTAAAGATCAAGAAGAAATGACTTCTCTAGGAAGCTGTAAAGAGCTATAGAGTCTGGTTTTAACACCACCTGCCTGACACAATCAGAGAATGAGGGGTTCTCCCAGGGTATGAGCACAATGACACCAGACAAAGTGGCAATAACAACTTGCCTATTGGATAAATACTATGTCCCAAGATTTGTACCAAGCCATTTAAACATGAGCTAAATGGTACACAAAGAATTTGATGTGACTTGTCACTCATTGTCTAACTCCAAAGTTCATTCTCTTATGCAGAACTGCCTTCCACATCCGAATATAGGAAATATCTGAATGGCCATGTGGAGCTGGTTTTTTTTTTTTACTTCTTCTTTTTTAAAATTTATTTATTTTAATTGGAGGCTAATTACTTTACAATATTGTAGTGGTTTTGCCATGCACTGACATGAATCAGCCACGGGTGTACATGTGTTCCCCATCCTGAACCCCCCTCCCACCTCCTTCCCCATCCCATCCCTCTGGGTCATCCCAGTGCACCAGCCCCGAGCACCCTGTCTCATGCATTGAGCCTGGACTGGCAATCTATTTCACATATGATAATATACACATTTCAATGCTCTTCTCTCAAATCATCCCACCCTCATCTTCTCCCAGAGTCCAGAAGACTGTTCTATACGAGGGAGCTGGTTTTTAATATATCAATTTACCCTACCATTTTTTCTGCTTTAATCGTGACTTCTCAGAGTAATACAGAGGATGGATTGGAAGTGGTTTGAGTCTCAACTAGTTATGGTGTAGGAGTACATTTAATCACTTAATAAGTATGATGTTTTCAAGTTATGAAATTCTCACATGGCTTAGGGGTGTAGGAGGTATTACTCAGAAAAAACATTACTAAATTGATATTAATGCATTTTTTCCAGGTACCTTAAGGTACATAGGTAATCTCACATATTTGGAACTCATGGCATACAAATTCAAATTCACAAAACAGATATATTAAAGAGTATTTACTCTTAAGAGCAAAAGCAATTTTCCCACTACACAAGGATTTCTTTAACTAGCAAATTCCCCCCTAATGTATTTCAATTAGGTTTTCATTTACAAAAAAAAAAAAAAAAAAAAAAAAAAATCAATTTGTGTGCAAGTTTGCAGTGAGACAGCTATTGCATAAAGTAAAATACAGTAACATCTCATTTTAGAGATTCGAACAAACTCTTGGGCAGAACACACTTTGAAAACCACACACAGAAATAATGTATCCCTGTAGATGATACATGGAGTAGCCTTCCGTTCTTCAGTAGATTTAATGAATGATAAACTCACCAGTGGTGAGAGTTCAGCACATACCAGCAAAACTCCCAAATTAATTCCTTCTGATGACTCTCTTCTATTTTTCTTCTCCCACCACTGCTATTATCTGGAAACAAGTTGACACTGACTTCTTACACACAGGACTTATCTAGACTTTCAGCTGTTTGACTGATAAGGAGATTACTAAACAAACTTCTAACTCTGCTAGATGGTAGGTGGTCATGTTTGACTTGAAATATTTTCAGCTCTTTGGATTAACAAAGAGCTGAAAATTTTAAGGATAAGAAGAACTTTCCCCTCCCCCTCCTTCCAGACAGTATTTATTTAGAGGAATGAACTTTTTAGATTTTTGATTGGCATTCCTGCCTAAAGTAGCATCTGATCAACTGTGTGGAGAACATGAAATTTACTGAAAGTATAAACTAACTATGGCTGTGAAAGGCATTGGGCTTTGTCCTTGCAAGGATGAATAAACTGGAAAAGACTTTCACATAAATGAAATATCTTATATAGAAGTCCCTTCCACCAAAACCTTTAGCATAAGACAATGGCCATCATGTTGGTGATGATTAGATATTTGCTAAGTCGCTTCAGTCTTGTCCGACTCTGTGCAACCCCATAGACGGCAGCCCACCAGGCTCCACCATCCCTGGGATTCTCCAGGCCAGAACACTGGAGTGGGTTGCCATTTCCTTCTCCAATGCATGAAAGTGAAAAGTGAAAGCGAAGTCGCTCAGCCGTGTTAGACTCTTCGCGACCCCATGGACCACAGCCTACCAGGCTCCTCCATCCATGGGATTCTCCAGGCAAGAGTACTGGAGTGGGGTGCCATGATTAGATATTAAGTCACTGTAAATAGACTTTTAAGTACCAAAGGGATATGGGAGAAAGGTCAGCACTTGGAGTAAAATAGAAGGATATTTTTTGAGTCCTGGGTTTTCCAAAGGACTACCTCCATGTCCTTGGACCTCTCTTTAACCTCTCAGAGCCTCCTTTTCCTCATAAACAAAATAGGGACCAAAGGATCTATAATCTATGGCATATAATCTATGAAATTGTAGCTATTTTATAGTTTTGTAATCATTTAGAATATCTTTCTTTCCTTAATTATTTTATAAAACTGCTGACTAGCTTACTTTAAGCCTTTCTTCAAATCTTTCATCTGCTTTAAGGATTCTTAGCAATTATCAATCCAATTATGTTTAATCAAAGCTATGATTTTTCCAGTGATCATGTACAGATGTGAGAGTTGGACCATAAAAAAGACTGAGCACCAAAGAATTGATGCTTTTGAATTGCTGTTCTAGAGAAGACATGTGAGAATCTTTTGGACAGCAAGGAGATCAAACTAGTCAATCCTAAAGGAAATCAATCGAATATTCACTGGAGAGACTGATGCTGAAGCTCCAACACTTTGGCCATCTGATGCTAAGAGTCAACTCATTAGAAAACACCCTGATGCTGGGAAAGATTGAGGGCAGGAGAAGAGGCCAAGAGAGGATGAGATGGTTGGATGGCACCTCCAACTCAATGGACATGAGTTTGAGCAAACTCTGGGAGACAGTGAAGGACAAGGAAGCCTGGTGTGCTACAGTTCACGGGTTTGCAAAGAGTCGGACACAACTTAGCAACTGAACAACAATGAACAAATCGAACACTAATTGAACACACGATAATAGATAGTTTACTGCTCTAAGCCAAGTACTGTCCTAAATTCTCAAGGAAGAAGCATGGTGATGTTTAAACAGGTTTTGGTTTACTTATAACATATATTAGACCCTTTACCAAAGTAGCTCTAACTTTCCACTCCTCTCTGTAGCCATTCTCTTTGCTATGTGACTCTGTAGCTCTTTCTATTGAAATATATTTCCCCAGCTCTTATCTGGACTGATCTTCTGAGCTCTTCTTCATTAGTAAACTGTGATGGAAATGATACTTGGCTAGGTCTGAGTCTAGACCTCAGGAAACCTTGCATATATTTCTATATTCTTGGAACTCTGCCAGTTCCATGGGACTAGGTAGGTCTGGACTGAACTACTGGAGGATGGGAATCCACTTGGAAGACTTGTGCCAGACAAGGCACTTCTTGATTTGCTAGAGTCAGTTGAGCACCCAAAATCTGACAGTCCACATTAGATCAGCATGGGAAGGATGGGGTATGGGGGGACCTCTGATTGCAGATTAGTAGGGAGCTTAGCCGATTCCAATAAAGAAATTGATCTATATACTCATAAGCAAAATATGTCAAGCATCCCAAGGGGAATAAGTTTAGAAATACAATCAGGCTAATAAATAAACTGATTAGGTCACAGTAATGACTTACACAATGGAGGCAAAATACAGACTGTAAAGTGTGTAGGAACTGAGCGTCTTCACTTTCACTTTTCACTTTCATGCATTGGAGAAGGAAATGGCAACCCACTCCAGTGTTCTTACCTGGAGAATCCCAGGGACGGGGGAGCCTGGTGGGCTGCTGTCTATGGGGTCACACAGACTTGGACACGACTGAAGCGAATTAGCAGCAGCAGCAGCAAGGGGTGTAGAGGAGAGAGAGATCATTGGCATCCAGGAGATTCATGGGAGTTATTTCAGTGTGACCCTATTAGAACTGAATTCAGAAAAATAGAACTTGCTGGAAATGTAGCAGGTTTTTAAATTTAGGGAGATTTTCTGCCAAAACACGTGCGCTATTTGGAGGAGGGGGTGGGTTGACAAAATGTAAGCAGACTTGCACTTTACAAATAATACTCTGAGGATGAGCTAGAAGCTAAATTGTGAGAGAGAAGAAAGGAGTGAGGTTTACTGATGTCTATTCTAGGAATCATTCATCTAAGAGATAATGAGGATTTCACTAAGATAAACAGTCAACAGGGATGAAGATTAAGAGATGGCTTGAGAAGTATCAGGAAGTACAATCTATGGCTGGAATTGTTGCATTTGTTTGCAGTGCAGAAGCACTCAGCAGAAAGGTAGCATATCACAGAACTGATAATTCTCTTGTTGCAACTGCTTCTTAGAAACCTACTGTGTCCTTTTGATAAAAGGATTTAGCCCCTGAACTTCTAAAGAATGTTAGCTTTTAAAAAGTAAAGAATATGGAATCTCAGTAGATACTGGTAAGTGGGTTTAGGTCTGTTGTGTAGCCTGCATTTAGACCTTTTGTAGATAAAATCAAGGTGCTAGAAGCTGCAGAGACCCAAGTTTGGCTTCCTGGAACACTGCATGACGCTGGGTCCAAAGTTGCAGTAACTTCTGGAGACACAAGTGACTCCCTGAAATCAGTGAAGGGAGTGACCACTTACTTTCTCTTTTTATACCTTTCTTTTTTTCCACATTAATCTTTAACTGAGCCTTGATTCAGAGTAGTGGACTGTGAAACAGTGAAAGTGGGCTAAGAAGATTAAAGATCTCCATGAGAAAGGCATGAAATACGACTGACAATTTGGTGCTGATCCTTTATGATGTGTGAAATTAAATCCTTATCCAATGTGCCTAGACAATGCAATTAGTCTCGAGTATCTATGTCAGGAAACATTTCTTGTTAAGTCAATGCAGGAACTCAGCTCAAAAATAGACCACTCTGAGTAAAACTTTTTTTTTTTTTTTTAAGTCATTTAGTGCTCCAGATTTCCAATGGAAAACAACAAAGAAAAATAGAAAAAAAAAAAAAAAAAAAAAAAAGCATGATGACAAAGAAGAAAAGTTAAGTGATTTGCTTGAGTCAAGGATATACAGTGATTAGTTATCTATTTGTTTATATCATTCATGCATTTCTCTATCCATTTTTCATGAATATTTGTTGAGACCTACTACATATGAGGGGCTTCCCTGGTGGCTCAGATGGTAAAGAGTCTGCTTGCAATGCAGGAGACCCTGGTTCAATCCCTGGGTTGGAACAACTCACTCCAGTATTCTTGCTGGGAGAAACCCATGGTCAGAAAAGCCTGGCAAACTACAGTCCATGGGGCCACAAAATGCCAAACACAGCTGAGTGATTAACACACACACACACACACACACTATGTATGAGATATGTGAGAGATAGTGATGAACAAAACAGGCCAAGTTGGTGCTTCAGAGTATATACAATATACCGGAGAAGAGAGAAGGTGGATGTTAAACAAATACAAATGATTAAAAAATTAAAATTACAGCAAATACTACGTAGAAGCAAAACAAATAGCAAACGTGAGAACAAGACCTTTATCTATCTTTGCCACAGTCATATGCATCAGACACTGCCCCGAGTCTGCTCATATTGTATATTTGGTATATTCAGAACTATAACCTCAACACCAAGGACCCCTGACATACAGCAACTGATTTAATCCTCATGTGTGAGTACTACTGTTCCTCCTATTTGGGGGATGAGAAAAATGAGACAGAGAGGCAAGTAGTATGCCAGAGATCATCCACTGACTAAGTGGTCAAATCAGGAGTAGAAACTCGGCTTGGGCTTTAGAAGGACATTTCTCAGCCACTGTGCTATGCCCACCCAGAAGAGCTAATCTCAACCTAATAACCTGATCCTCTTTCCTAATACAACACATCTTGATTATCTCTTACAATCCTGTTCATGATAAGCCTTTGGTGACACCATCCAAAAATTCCACAGAGAAAGTCGACTCTGCTGCATGTATTTAATTAAATGCAAGAGGAATAGTGAAGTGGGACTGTGAGCATGCACTCTTAGACCAGTTAATTTCTTGACTCTGATACTTCAACTGGGTGCAAAAGTTTGAATGAGGTACTTCACCTCTTTGTTACCCTTTGATCCTGGCACCACCCGCCAGACCCCTGATAGATCACTATCATTCTGGAACAACTAGGGACTTTGAAGTCTGCTCATGTTGCATTGGTTTGGTATGCTCAGAGCTATTAATGCCACCTCAGTACCTAGGATCATACCCCAAATAAAATACATGCTCAATACATATTATTGACTTACTGAATGAAATCCTTTCATTATCTTTGCCAGCCTACTTGTCTGCTCATTAAACTTTCCAGCAACATTGGATGGTTTGATATTCTCTTCACTTACTTGACAGCTTCTTATGTCAACACCACTGTATTTTTCTCTGCCTATAATAAAGTACCATTACACAATCCCTTATCTAAAACCTATGCAGTCAGATGAGTGGTAGAACTGGTAATCAGAGGGAGGAGATAGGGAGAGGTATTTTATGAAGATAAACCAATGCAACTGCGTATTAAATAATGCCCTCAGTAGGGCCTGTGGTGTATTGTAATTAAAATATATTAATATTTCTGGAGCACAACAAGGAAATAGTCACACTAAAAGAGATTAATGAATATTCTAGTACATCAGTTTACTTTTAGTTTTGTTACCGTTTGAGTGACTAAACCACCACCACCACACCGTTTGAGCTACCAAAAATCCGAAAGTAAAACTTTCACCTTCAGAATGTTGGTTTTTGGAATTGAAGAATAAATGCTATGGGCCTGTAGTCTCCTTATACCTTTTTTGGCCTACCGTTACCTGTATCTCAAGAGTTAAGGCCTCAAAGCATCTTCACAGAAAGTTTACCCTGTTTCTTAAAGCTGAAATTCTTCCAGTTCTCTACTCCCACCAGGCTCAGTTCCTCTAATAGCTCACGACATTTTCAGTACTATGCTTGATTTAGATGTACATGTACTTATTCTCCTTCCTAAATGGAGAGCTACTTGAAGGTCAGAAAATGCCTTATTCATATTTTTTCCTTTATACTCACAGAGATTCTCTATATCATGAGTAGGGTTTAATTAAGCATAAAAGATACTAGAATTTGGAGGGGAAAAAAATGTAGGATATTCCCAGAAAAGGTGAAAATGAAAGAGTGGGAAGGCAATTCTATAAACTGAGTAAACTCTGCATAGGGGCACTTACTAGCAAGTTACATGTTATCTAACACAAAACTAACAAGCCAACATGAGGAAATGGAGCTTGAGGGGCTAAGTCACTTACAGTTAAATGGTAGCAGCATTGCAATTCAGATTTAAGACTGCCTCTGTAAAATCTGTGTTTTTCCCATCTCTATTCTCCACCCAAAAGAAGTAGTATGATCTAAGGGAATTCGAGGAATCTTAATGAATTTTGAAAGCAATTTGTATATCTCATGCAATACAGACATGATTCTGAAAGAGTCAGGTAATAAAACAGTATTTCCGTTAGATGCAGTTGGGAACTACTGGGCTAAATAAGGCTTCTCACGAGGTGAGGGGTGTTGGAGGAATTTATCACCCCTACTGTTACAAGGAAACTAAGGAGAATGGAGAGAATATTTAGAAGGAGTCACTAGGTACAACAAGATTGCAAACCTAATTGTAAAGCTGATCCCCTCTGTGCCGTCTTATTAAGCAGCTAGGGAAATCCTTTATCACAAAAGATTTCCAAGGATGTGACCTTTTCCTTCTCTCCATTTCTATTTCACTTAAATTATCACCCTGAAGATTTCAAAGGGGGCACTCTCAGCAGTCTGATAGATTGGAGCCCCTCTCTAACTAAAGGAAGCATTGATTGCATAAAGAGAAAAAAATATCAGCCACATTCCCCTGTAGGTCTCTGTGAAACCAACTTTGTGCTCACATGAGCCTTACTTTCTTTTTTGGTATTTGCTATCACTTTGAAAATGACAAAGTAGCATTAAAATCATTATTTTTTGAAATAAAATCTTGTGGTGTGATTACAATCATGAAAGCAATTGTGACGATGGCATTGTTAAGTCTCCCTTCCCATTCTCTTACATAACTTGGCCAGAAAATGTATTCAGGGCACATAAAAAAAGAAGGTGATTTGCTCTTTGAGAGAAGTTGAAAACTCACCTTGGGCTGAGAAAATGAAGGCTCTTGTTGCTCTCTCTTAAATCTTCACTAAAATCTTGCAAACCTGATCAGTTCATTCTAAATCTTTTAGATATTTTTACACGCATAAATGTACAAATGCATGCATATATGTAAGCATTGTTGCCTTGTCATGTTAAACAGGCAAATATAGTTGCTTTTTTTTTTTTTTTAAATGATTATGTGAGCTCTGCAAGGTTAGGATGACTCAAGACACTTGTGCTTCTTTGCTGTTTATTCATTAAGTTGTGTCTGACACTTTGGGGCCCCATGGATTGCATCACGTCAGGCTGCCGTGTCCTTTACTAACTCCTGGAGTTTGCATTTCCATGAAAGCTTTCCTATTGCCTTTCATTCAAGTCCAAACTGCCTAACGTGGTGGTGATGCCCTTGTGCTCTGCTCTCTGACCACCTCTGTAGCCCCATCTGCTCTCACCAGATACTTCAAGATACTCTTCTTTCCTACAGAGTAGTGTGATAGTCTCCCTCCCACCTCAGTGGTTTAGTATCTGCTCTCTCTTCCATCTCCAGTGCTCTTCTTGATACTCCCATGTAGTCGGGGTCTCAGAAGCTTCCACATTCCTCTTGCCTGGGGCCACCCTGAGCCCGTCTTTCTAGGTGGAGGCCGCGCATCCCTGCCTTTCCCTTTGACCAGCCCTGCTCACACCTAGAATTACTCAGCTTTTGATCGTCTTTCCCACTGATCTATGAACACAGGTAGATTAGACACAGGTGCAGCTTGTGAAACATTTTTAGCCTTTTAGCACAGTATCTGATGCATACTAGAATTTCAAATATTTGTTGAAACAAGAAATGAATGTGTCCCAAGAAAGTCAGGATGAAAAGATGGTTGTTCATTTTAAATGAACAACTTTTTCAGTGCCTATTTCCAGAATTCCAAAGGCAAAGCAAATGGGCAATCTGTTATCAATTTGTCCGTAACTCTGAGCACCTGTGGGGCATATAAAGTGGTGCTCAGTTGGTGCTGCTTAAGGAGCCGCAAAGCTTAAAGAAAAGTTCTGAGCTTTAAATTCTTGAGTTCTTCACTCTGTAGTTAAATGGCTTTCTCTCTCAGATTCCTTACCTATAAAAAAGTTATTACTAGTTAATAATTATAAGCTGAATGATGATAGATCTGTTTTCTGCTTGTTTTAATTTATTTCATTTTAAAGAATTAATATTAAAAATGATAGAACAGTATTGATACTTTGTAGCTAGTCAATAATTGTAACTTTTATAAATACTATTCCCTGTAAAACAAGGATGACTTAAATCAGGTGTAATTCTAAGCCTCAAGAAACTCCTAATCTAATCCAGGAAATAAAACCACTAAGTAAAGAACAGACTACAGAGCAATTTATAAAGAACACTTTTAAGGTTCACCTTGAATATGAAAACTCTTTTCAGAGATTACAACAGGGTCACAACAGGGTTCGAATCTTAATTTTATCAGTAAGGGTGAGTTTCTGGGAAAGCAATATTTAGCTTCTATGAAATTCAATTTCCTCAGCTGAAAAGATGGGACATGGCTCAGCTATTACATAGGATTATAGCATGGCTACAATGCAACAATGCATGTGGGAGAATCTAGCAAAAATGCACTGACATTCCAGTGTCTGTACTACATGCCATGTAGCCTGAGATTTATATCCATGGTCTGAAATATGACTGATGTTGACAGAGTTTTACATAAATTTTTTAAAAAAATATGCAAAAGAGTTCTTAAGCTTGGAATCGAAGGATGAGGGGATTTAGATAGGTGAGTTATGGAGCAGAATGGGAGTGCGGATAGATTCCAGAGGGGGAGAAAATAGGAAGGGACAGGGAACCCCAAAGCATGTTGAGAGCATAGTGAAGTGACTTATCCAAGGTCCCAGAGCTAGTCAGTGGCAGATCAGGGCTGTTTCTGTTTTACAGCAATCAGAAGTAAGGCCATAGGTGATATGGGAGAGCCTGAGTTTTAGGAAGATTATTTTGGTGGTTATTTGCAAAGAAGCCGAAGAAGTGAAATTGAGTCCCTGCTCAGATGGTAAAGAATCTGCCTGGAACGCAGGAGACTCAGGATCGATCCCTGGGTCAGGAAGATCTGTTGGAAAAGGGAAAGGCTACTCACTCCAGTATTCTTGCTTGGAGAAACCCATAGACACAGGATCCTGGTGAGCTACAGTCCATGGGATAGCAGAGAGTAGGACACAACTGAGAGACCAACACCACCTGTTTCAGGGAGTGAGCCAGGACACTGGACACAGGCATATAAAGTCATTCATGCAGAAAGTTATGGTGCTGTCACATGTGTGAGGCGATAAAATAGGTGCTTATGGAAGTGAAAATAATAATACTACTGATAATCATGGCAGATAATCCTGCAATTCTCAGTGTTAGAACTCGTCAGTATTTGATTTTGAAATAATGGCAGTTTCATACAGTTGAAGACAATATATTCCAGAAATTATACTTTGGGCTTTAAAAAAAAATAAGCATCAATTTAATCTTCACAGTAACCCCATGAGATTGTTGCTATTATTATTCTCATTGAGTGTAAAGAAACTGAGGGATATTTCAAAAGACAGTATAGGCTACTTACTGTAATAAGAGCTCAAGAGAGAGGTACATTCTAGAGATAAAATTGAGAATGTCATGAATATTGACATAGGATTTGATGTGGGATTTCAAAGGTTTTAAAATAGAGCATGGAGAGGATGAATTTAGAAGTGTGAGTGAAAGGTTGTCAATATCACATGAAACACACTCATACTAAAAAAGAATTAGCCGATGTTTATCTGCATTTTAAGTATGCTCTATATTTCACTTTATGAATTCCAGAAATCCTCTCTATAAAAGCAAAGAGCAAATGATCCCTTTATCATTTGTAAAATGATTGCAAAAATGTAGAATCCTTCATAGGATGACTTGCCCAAGACTTATGGGTAGTCGCCTGCTATCAGAAGATCTGGATTTTACCTCTGGCAGTACCCCTTTCTAGGCCACATTTGTAGTGCTTTTCAGGGTGCATATTTTGAAAATACGTTTATAAGAGAAAAAATATAATAATAAGCTTGTGCAATACAATATACGTTGTTCTTGGAGGAATAGCAAGATGATAAAAAGTGCTTTGCCTCTAGGCCAACAATATTTTTTGTTGTTGCTGCTTTTCACAATAATTTATAAGCATTCAGTTTCAGTTCAGCTGCTCAGTTGTGTCTGACTCTTTGCGACCCCACGGACTGCGGCACTCCTGGCTTCCCTGTCCATCACCAATTCCTGGAGTTTACTCAAACTCATGTCCATTGAGTCAGTGATGCCATCCAACCATCTCATCCTCTGTTGCCCATATAAGCATTGGACATAGTGCTATTTAGATACTTCAATAGGGAGATATTTGTAATATGAACAGGCAGATATGGCTGCTGAAAAGTATCAGTTCCCTGAATCTCCGTTTTCACCTCTAAATTGGAAAAAAATCATTTTTATTTATCTTGCATTTACTTAACTTACATTTACATAAACTTACATTTATCTGCATGTATTCTCTCCTGACACTCTAGAAAGGATTAGGGAGTTAGAAACAGGCAAACTAAATCCCTCCAGAGGACTCAGGTAACCTTATAGTGTTGCATGGGAAGCAATTACAAAATGAAGATGTTTTTGCAAAATAGAAGAGATGATGGAAATAAAATTCTTTGGTAATTTTTCAATAACCTCCTAAATGGTCTTCCTTTCCATACTTTCTCCTTAACCTACCTTTTGTTTTGAGTCTTCAATAACACAGATGCAGCCAGGTTTTTATCCTCTTAATTAAAAGTATTTGATGGGTTATGAGACTCATAGCCTATGAAGTTCAAACTTTGTCATGAAACAGAGAAAGCCATTCATAAACTATTCTTTTCAGGCTCATTTTCCACCATGCCTTTGCACTAGTTGCTGCCCTTCCCTGCTATTTCTCCCCTAATGAGCTCCCTTTCATCCTGTAAGGCTTGTTTCAATTGTCTCCTATCCTGCGAATCCCTTTCTCAGTCCTTCAAGGCAAAAGGAATTGATTCTCTCACACTTCTCCTTCTACATATGATGCTATTGCATTTTACAGCTCTATAACAATTTCTTTGTGTATTTTTCTTTCTGAATATCTTAAGAGTACAGCATAAAAAAAGTGCATGGAGTTTATTTAAACAAACCAGGGACTAACATGGAGACTAGTTCCAAAAATTTTCTCAATTAATATATGTTGAATTAAAAATATTTGTTAAATATATTTATGTACATCTCCTGCATAAAAGTATAAATACGTAGGCAAGTTATAATTGATGATTCTAAACATACATGCAAACAAATACACATCTTATATGTATATATATCATATATGTATACTGAGATAAAATAAGATACAAGTTTGGTAACTATATGCTGGGTTGAACCTATGAGTATATCCTTTCTTTTAATCTTAATTATCACCATTATCACAGTCAATATATGTTGACGATTTACTATGCGCCAAACCCTTTGCTAGTTTTCTAGTCAAGGCTATGGTTTTTCCAGTGGTCATGTATGGATGGGAGAGTCGGACTGTGAAGAAAGCTGAGCCCCGAAGAATTGATGCTTTTGAACTGTGGTGTTGGAAAAGGCTGTTGAGAGTCCCTTGGACTGCCAGGAAATCCAACCAGTCTATCCTAAAGGAGATCAGTCCTGGGTGTTCATTGGAAGGACTGATGCTGAGGCTGAAACTCCAATACTTTGGCCACCTCATGTGAAGAGTTGACTCATTGGAAAAGACTCTGATGTTGGGAGGGATTGGGGGCAGGAGGAGAAGGGGACGACAGAGGATGAGATGGCTGGATGGCATCACTGACTCGATGGACATGAGTCTGAGTGAACTCCAGGAGTTAGTGATGGACAGGGAGGCCTGGCGTGCTGCGATTCATGGGCTCGCAAAGTGTCAGACACGACTGAGCAGGCACATACACAACAACAAACACAGTTACAGACAGATGGAGAGAGAGAGCAAGTTATAGAGAGACAAATGCACATACACTATATATAAAATGTATAGGCATGTTTATCCATATATCATAAATGCTTACCTATTGAATAGTAATATATTGTGAGTATATATAATTATGTGAATGTATATCTATAACTGTATATAGAAAAGTAAATGTCTCTTTCTACTTTCAAAGCACATCCTTTATTCACACATCTAGCATTTTATTAAGAAAAACTTTGGGTGAATCAATAAGCAGATCTGTAACTGCATTGAGCAATATATTTTTATATTACTGTATACAAACATTGATTTGTCTTTTTAATGACTACACATAGAGGATGTAAGAGAGCATCTTCTGGTTAAGAAATCTATAGCAATTCTCCCCCAGTGCACTTGTTAGCAAGAGCTGCCAATCCCCATGTGGGAGAAGGTGTTGGAGAGAGAGAAATTAAGTATTAATTTCTCAGTCTAGTTGGGACAAGGATACTATTATAAAGCTTTGTTCTCTGAAAAAATGTGTACAATCACAGCTGGAATTCAGGTACTTGCTTTCATCACAAAGGCAAGGATTTGCAACAAAAATGTCTCTCTGTTTTTGGTTCTCTTTCTGCTGCTCCTTCCTTTATCACCTAGCCTGCAGGGCAGTTGCTCTTGAATCTATTCTTTCACATAAGCTAACCTCACAAGGTACACATCTGAACCTGGCCCTGTCTTCCCTGCAGTCTCTCCTGCTCTCTTTACACCCAAGGAAAGCTTTGACAGCTCCCAGATCCCTCTGAAGCAAGCAAAAAGCACTGCTGTCCTTTCAAGAAGGGTTTGGATATCTGAAGGGCATGAAACATAATCAGGATTCTGCTACTTGCTGTTGGGAGACCTGGGCAAGTTTCTTAGTCTCTGTGTACCTCAGTTTTCCTTTCTCTAAGATGTAAATCATAGCACTCGCATGATGGATTTTTTAAAAATCAAGATTCAATGAAAGTGTCCATATGGGAATGATGCAATGAGTACAAGGGGTCCAGAAGACTCAGTCAAATGAAAGGAAAGAATTAAACCAGCAACAGTGTTGGCACTGGAGGAGACTCTCAATAGTTAGGAGATGCTAACAAATTGCAGGATATTGGAACATAGGTGAACGTCTATGTTGGAGCATAGGTGAAAGTTGGTGAATAGAACAGACCAGGGAAGAGAATAAATAATGAGGACTGGGCATCTGTGGAGGAGAGAGTAGTTTCCCTGGATGAGCTCAGAAAAATAGCTGTAAAATACACCTAAACAACAGGAGTCCAAATCAGAGTTAGAAATCCAAAAAGATGTTTCAAGAGGAAAGAAAGGAATTAAAACAACAGACAACATGACTACAGAGCTAGATGTTATTAGTGATGTGGGACATTTGGCCGATGTTCCTTCTCTCAATAAAAATAATAAGTCAATTAGCAACTCCTATACAATTTTATTGGAGAAGGCAATGGCACCCCACTCCAGTACTCTTGGTTGGAAAATCCCATGGATGGAGGAGCCTGGTAGGCTGTAGTCCATGGGGTCGCTAAGA
Source organism: Bubalus bubalis (assembly GCF_019923935.1). NCBI lineage: Eukaryota > Metazoa > Chordata > Mammalia > Artiodactyla > Bovidae > Bubalus > Bubalus bubalis. The sequence continues at coordinate 95,815,685 of NC_059161.1, read as the reverse complement.
GTCGGACACGAGTGAGCGACTTCCCTTTCGCTTTTCACTTTCATACATTGGAGAAGGAAATGGCAACCCGCTCCAGTGTTCTTGCCTGGAGAATCCCAGGACAGGGGAGCCTGGTGGGCTTCCGTCTATGGGATCGCACAGAGTTGGACACGACTGAAGTGACTTAGCAGCAGCAGCAGCATACAATTTTATAATGAAAACCCCACACATTTATGCAACGCCTCCCATGTGTCAGACACTGGCTAAGTCCTGTGCATGCATTTCACTGAAATCTCACATACTACATTCTTGGTGCTGCCCTCGTGCATATCTACCAGATGAAGAGGCTTAAGCTTAGTTAGCCAAGCTGCCCAGGACCCAGAGTCAGCATCAGACTCAGAACAAGAACCTGTGTAATCCGCCCCAGAACCCCTGGTCTTATTCCAATACTGAATTTGGCCCACAGAGGACACACCTATCTTCCATAGATGGAGATTCTGAGGCATGCCATTTTTAGCTGTTGGTGGAGGATAGTAAAACATAGATCTTTGACCTGCATGGAAGGAACTTTTTCAAGTGGCACAGGTGGAGTGATAATTGACCCAAAAGGAAGAAAATAACATCAAAACACCAATATTTGGCTTGGCGTGTGTGTGTGTGTGTGTGTGTGTGTGTGTGTGTGTGTGCATGCTAAGTTGGTTCAGTTGTGTCTGACTCTTTGCAACCCCATGCCTACCAGGCTCCTCTGTCCATGGGATTCTGCAGGCGGAGTGGGTTGCCATGCCCGCCTCCAGGAGATCTTCCAGACTCAGGGATCGTACCCCAGGTCTCTTATGTCTCCTGCATTTGCAGGCGGGTTCTTTACCACTAGTGCCACCTGGGAAGCCATGGCTTGGCAGAGAGGGATATTTATGTTGTCAAATAACACATGTTTATTGGATTTTAGTTTTTACATCAATCTAAAGATGATATTCCGTGTTCAGTCATGTCTGACTCTTTGTGGCCCCATGGACTGTAGGCTGCCAGGCTCCACAGTCCATGGGATTCTCTAGGCAAGAATACCAGAGTGGGTTGCCATTTCCTTCTTGAGGGGATCTTCCCGACCCAAGGATTGAATCCACATCTCTTGCATCTCCTGCAGGTGGGTTCTTTACCACTAGCGCCACCTGGGAAATCCATCTAAAGATACAACATAGAAAATACAGATGTCATCAACCTTGATGGGATGAAAGGAAAGAAGTTATCCCAGAACATGGGAACAAGAGTGTGAGAAGGAGGTAGAAAAACACATAACCGAGGGTAAGGGGTGGAGGTTCTTGAGATGTTAATGAAATAAGAAAGGTCAAATTATTTGATTTAAATGAATACAACTGAGACATTAAAAAAAATGCAAATGTTAGGTTATGGTGATAGAGTTTTGGAAAATTAGATAATCTTTCCACATGAGAAATCAATAGATGTATGAAATCAATTAAATAAAAAAACTTGTCTAATTGTATCTTTTAGACTTTAGAATAATAATTACCTGAAGTATTGCTTAAATGGTTAAAAATAAGGGAACTAGAACAGAGCTGGGGAGAGTATGAGTAGTGGGACCAGATAATTCTTACTTTACTACGATTGACACAATGTGTGTGTGTGTGTATGCACATGTGTGCATACATGCATATATGTATATACACACTCATACACATAAAATCATTATATATATATATATATATATATATATATAATCCATTAGTTAGTCAATTAAAATTAAGGGGGTGGAATTAACAAAAGAGATAACATATGAAAGCTTTGGCCCATACATTTCTTGATTCAAATATCCTGACATCATGATGAGACAGGGTTTAATTTTCTTCTCATGTTGGAAATAACACAGTGCTCAGATTTGAACCCAAGAGTGTTTGACTCTATTGTTGTTGCTGTTGCTTAGTTGCTAAATTGTATCTGACTCTTTGAGACCTCTCGGAGTGTAGCCTGCCAGGCTCCTCTGTCCATGGGATTTCCCAGGCAAAAATACTGGAGTGGGTTGCATTTCCTCCTTCAAGGGATCTTTCTGATCCAGGGATTGAACCCATATCTCCTGCTTGGAAGGCAGATTCTTTACCCCTGTGAAAGCAGGGAAGGATTTTTGACTCTAAACCCTATGCTATCAACTATGACACTAGATATTATAAACTCCTGATTTCCTCTGAATCCCTTCCCACAATCTGTCCTCTTGGTATTTTCCATCTCAGTCTATGGCACCACTACCTATTCACTTACTCAAGTTAAAAAAAACAAAAAAGTACACTTTAATCCTTCAGTTGACCCCATCTATTGCCAAAATAAATCACAAACTGATCCACTTTCCTTCATTTTCACTATTACTCTAGTTCAAGCCACCTGCCATCTTTGATGATCACATTTCCAAGGGTCTATTCTACTGCATAGTAAAGTGTATTGAGCATATTAAAAAGCAGAGCCTTTACCTTGCCAACAAAGGTCTGTATAGTCAAAACTATGGTTTTTCCAGTGGTCATATATGGATGTGAGAGTTGAACTATAAAAAAGGCTGAGTGCCAAAGAACTGATGCTTTTAAATTGTGGTGTTGGAGAAGACTCTGGAGAGTCCCTTGGACTGCAGAAAGATCAAACAAGTCAATCCTAAAGGAAATCAATACTGAATATTCATTGGAAGGACTGATGCTGAAGCTGAAGCTCCAATATTTTGGCCACCTAATGCAAAGAGCCAAGTTATTGGAAAAGAACCTGATGCTGGGAAAGATTGAAGGCAGAAGGAGAAGAGGGAAACAGAGGATAAGATGGGTTGGATGACATCACTGACTCACTGGACATGAGTTTGAGCAAGTTCCAGGAGCTGGTGAAGGACAGGGAAGCTGGGTGTGCTGCAGTCCATGGGGTCGCAAAGAGTTGGACGTGACTGAGCGACTGAACAACAACAACATTCTACTGAGTCCAGATGCTTCCAATCTCCCAAGATCCATTCCTCAAACAATACACAATCTTTCAAATCTTATATCATGTTCCTTTTCTGCTTAAAATGTTTCCCTCTGCTTAAAGCTAAATCAAATTTAAATAAAGTCCCTACATATGCCTTTATGAATAAGGCCTCTATTTCTTTAACCTTCTCTCACTTCACTCTTCCACTCTCTGTATTTCAGCAGCATTGGCTTGATATTTCTCAAGCACTCCAGTTTACTCTGGTCTTATTGGCCAGTTGAATTCTCCTCCTACAGAACATTATGTGGTTGGTTCTTTCTTTAATCCAGATCTTGTTGAACATTTACCTTCTCTAAGAGGCTTCCTTTGATCACTCCATCTCAAGTATACATTCTCAAACACTATCATATTTTTTTTGTTCCATCATGTTGTTTCTCTGCAAATAGTATTTTTATTATTTAAATTCTATTATCCTCCTCTGTCTTCTTGATTGTAATATCAAGAATGCATAATCTTTTCTCTTATTAAACCAGAATTTAGAACAGTTCATCTATAATCTCCAGAAGCTAGAGCAGTGTCTATAAATATGTTTCACATGAAGACCTCTGAATATGTGTTGAACAAATTAATAAACAAACTGCTCACATCCAGTGGAAGGCTGGGTGTGAGTTTTAAACAAAAAGGTAAATCAACATCACTAAGAAAAATCAACATCACCATCAATACCATCACCTTTCTTGCTTTATTCTAAAGAGTATCTCTGGCAACTGGTCTACCTCAAAGTACCTACCTTCCTGTTACAGCAGCCATGGGTGATAGTCCCTCAAGGAACTGGACATTCTCTATAGGGTAATACACATTTCTGGATGAGAACCATTATCATCAAGGACTACAAACTCTGCCTCCAGCAAATCCTGAAGCAGACATTGATCTACGAATGAATTAAAGAAATTCAGAAGTGCAACAGCAGTTCAACTGTATCTTGTTTCTCTGCAAAGCTTTCTTTTCTTCTCTTTTCTCTTCCTCTATCCCTCTCTCTACACTCTCTTTTTCTTTTCCCTGTCTTCCTTTCTTTCCCTCCTTGCAATTCTATTTCTTTTTTTGTATCGGTAATATCACATTACATAGATTATGATCATGATTCCATTTAGCAGTAGGCATATTTATTTCTCAGATGAGAACAACATCACCATATTCACATTGTCAAGAGAACGATTCAAGACAGAAGCTCCCAGAGTAGCTGGGAGCTACTCTCTTTTCAAGGTGAGACTTGCCAGCCATGTTTTATAGTTTGGTTCAAATCCTTGTTCCTCTGTTTCCTCCTTGTGTGATCTTAAGTAAACAATATACTTTGGTTTTTCAGTTTCCACATCTGTAAAATGGGAATATTAATGTGCCAAACTATTCTTAGGAGAGTTAGATGTGAACGTATTATCCACCAGAGTACTAGGCACGGCCCTCGATGTACATTTCATACAACCGGCAGAACAGTGCTACAAACAGTGGTGTGATAGTTATCGCCATCCATTGATAAAATGAGGCAGTGGAGGCTCAGAGTAGTTAAGGGACAGTTCTAAGTGGTACAATCAGAATTTGAATCTAAGCCTTCTTGGGTGATTCTTCAGTCTAGGCTCTTTGTGCTATTTTACTTTGCAAAAGGGGTATCTGGGTGGAAGCCAAGGTGCTCCCCACCCCACTGGCCCCCACGGTAAGCTGTGCCCCCGGTAAGTGATGGAGTGACTATTTAGGATCCCCTAGTTATGGCCTGTCGCAGAAGGCAATGGCACCCTACTCCAGTACTCTTGCCTGGAAAATCCCATGGACGGGGGAGCCTGGTAGGCTGCAGTCCATGGGGTCGCTAAGAGTCGGACACAACTGAGCAACTTCCCTTTCACTTTTCACTTTCATGCATTGGAGAAGGAAATGGCAACCCACTCCAGTGTTCTTGCCTGGAGAATCCCAGGGACAGGGGAGCCTGGTGGGCTTCTGTCTATGGGGTCGCACAGAGCTGGACACGACTGAAGCGACTTAGCAGCAGCAGCAGTTATGGCCTGTAGGTAGTGCAGTTAATTCAGAAGACACACACTTAAAAACACTGCTGATACTACTCTCATAATTGAGGACAAGAAGTTAATTGGAAAGTAGAAGCTTTGATACAGATCATCTCAGTTAATGGCAACTTATGCCCTTGAATATATTTTATTTACTTTATGTGAAGTGCTCATTTTCAATGAAAAAGATTTCCTTATGGGCATATTATTATTATTGTTTTATTATCTGTAACAGAAAAACACAGAAGAAAGAAAAGAAAAGATATTGTATTAGGAGATTATAATGCCATCCTCAAACCCTCCCCCTTTCTCTACCTACCTAATCCATTTCAAAAATTGCTACTTCTCTTTTGTCAACCTCTTCAGAATCCAAATCCTCTTTTTCACACCCACAGTAATTCCTTAACCTTCCAAATAAATTTTAACTACTGCCTAACTCCTCTGCTTGCCTCTCACCTGAACCTCTTTAGTAATTTTGCCACTGAAACACAAGTGCTTTTTCTCAAAGGCAAAATGTTCCATGCCAGTTCTCTACTCACAAGCTTTCAGGAAGTCCAGTTGCAGAAATGATGTGAAGCAATTCCCTTAGGAAGACAAAAGGAGACCCTAGGTTTTAAACCCCAAAACTTTTCCCTGCCTACCTCACACCACTGCCTTTAATATTCAAAACTCCAGCAGCAGCCAACTCTGTGTAGCCCCCAAGACAGGTGAGGTGGCCATACTCCAACTGGCTTGGAATATATAGGCAACTTTGCTCGGTTTTGTATGCTATTATTTATCTTCCAGGACATATCATGAATGTCACTCACTTAACTTTCCCAGAAGAACCCATCTGTACTTTATGTGACTATGTCACTCTTATATATATGCAGTACTTACAGTACTCCATCGTGATTCTCTGTTTACACATTTATCACTCGAAGAGAGTAGACTTCATGGGACAGAGATAACGTCTTAGGTATGTTTGTATCCCTGATACATAGAATAGGGTCAGCCATAGAATAGCCCTCACCAGTCAATACTTTGTGCATGAATAAATATTACGGATAGAAGATTGCTCCTAGCATATGACCAGATCATTTAATGGCTGTGTATAATATATGAGATTCTGTGCTAAACTTGGGGGATACAACTGGGAACCAGCCAAACATAATGTCAAATTTCAGCGGGCTTAAATGTTAAAATTCTCACAAAAATGCATGCTTTCAGAGTAATTCATTAGATGATAGTTTAGATGAATTTATAGAAGTAAACAATCAGAAACAGATGTGTAATGGAATATCTCCAATTCAGGGTTACAACGTCCTCTCCACCCACAAAGGAGTACCAGAACCATATAGACAACCTACCTATCTTCTGCCCTTTGTGAGGCGAGTGGCTGTAAAAGTTCTGTTTCTTGATCAGTCATGGTTGTAGGAAAGCTCACCTTGTAGTAATTCATTAAACTGTATATTGGATTAATTGTGGGTTCTACGTCTGTGGTATATTTTACTAAACGTGTTAAAAAGTGAAGAAAAGCAAAAAAATACAAACAAAAATTTCCAAATACTGAGTGGATAATCACTTCAAAAATCTCAGAGAGGAAAGATGATATAAGAAAGAAAACAAAAACCAAAGCATAAAAGCAAACAAGCTTTGGAAGATGCTTCTAACCATGTTTACCCTTTGGAGCACACAATGCCATTTATGAGGTATGCCCGGGTAAAGAGAAAAAACTGTGGACCGTAGTCCCACTTACCCCAGGCTTTCCAACTGTTCAGAAGGCCAATGTCTTAGATCACTTGGGAATTATTTATAGCATAGTGGTTGAACGGTGTTTCCTCATAGGGCCAAGGGCCATGCAAGAAATGAAGCCTAAGACTTCAGGCTGGGGGTGAATTTCACTACTAACTGAATGACTTTTCTAATGCTGCTTTGTAGGGGCAAGGAAAGAAATCTGTCTCTCATCCACAAGTGCAGGACTCGTCTATCTATGGAGCACTCAAAACTCAGGTTCATTCCCATTTGAAACCGCCTCTTTCTCCCTTGGAATTGCCCAATCTGATCTTCTAATACCTTTGCATTTGTTATCATTGAGACAATCTGGCAGCAGCAACAGGTAAGATTCTGGGATGGTAGCTGGTAAGGGTTAACAACAAAAATTAACAACAAAAAGAGAGCCTGTGGAGAGATAAGAGTTTAAAGAAACATCAACAGATAGGTTTGATAAGTGAAGAATTTCAGAGTAAATAGGGCTTAGAGAATGGATGGGGGTTTTAGAGAATAAGAAACAGGGAGAGAGGCAGGGAGGGCTCAAGGGAACAAGAAAGGATGGGATGATGGAGGAAGGGGCAAAGGAAGAGTGTAAAGACTTTCTCTATGACTGTAGAGATGTTGATATATCAGCTCTTTACACTCTTCTTTTTCCCCTTCCTCAATCCTTTCTTCCTTTCTTCTTCCCTTGGGCACCCCCACCCCCCACCCTCCAGGAAATCTTCCCAACCCAGAGCTGAACTCACGTCTCTTATGTCTCATGCACTGGCAGGCAGATTCTTTACCACTAGCACCCCTTGGGAAGCCCAAGATGGAACTGAAGTCTAAACTTCACGTGAGAGATGTGAATTCAATCCTTGGGTTGAGAAGATTCCCTGGAGGAGGGCATGGCAACCCATTCCAGTATTCTTGCCTGGAGAATCCCCATGGACAGAGGAGCCTAATGGGCTACGGTCCACAGGGTCAGAAAGAGTCAGAGACGACTGAAGCAGCTTAGCTCACATGTTTGGTTCATTCTTCATTCTTGGCTTTCCCCTTAGCTGCTCTTGTTACTTTGGAAAAATCATCCAAGCTCTCCAATCTTTAGTTTCCATTTGAATACTAGATATAGCTATAGCATTTTATTACATTTTTGTTGTTTTAAAAATCATGGTATATGTATGTATAGTGCCGAATCCAGTGTACTTAATATGTTGCTGTTGCTGTTGTTTAGTTGCTAAGTCACATCTTATTCTTTTGTGACCCCCATGGACCGCAGTCTGCCATTTTCCTCTGTCCCAGGCAAGAATACTGGAGTGGGTTGCCATTTCCTTCTCCAGGGGCTCTTCCTGAGGATCAAGCCCATGTCTCCCGCATTGCAGGCAGATTCTTTACTGCTGAACCACCAGGGATCTTTTAGTATTTTTTTTTTTTTCCCTTCTACACAAATTGACAAAAACCTAACTTATAGTAGTTTCTCAAAGGAAGTTCTGTAAATATGAGATGAGTGAGTGAGCTTTGAAAAGATGTGTTTATAAACAAGGTCATCCAAGAGTATCATCCTAGTAAGACTATGCAGGTCACTTCATGAAGTGGGAGGAGAGATGGAAAGCCTAATGTCTAGATGTCTTTCTTTTTCAAGCCTGGACAAAGGACAGAGAGAGCAAGGGCAGGTACATCTCACCTATAATTGAGTTTGGCCAGAGGTACCAGCTACCTTCTCTGATCTTCCCCTGGGGCTAGAGCTCTATTATGTGATTGTAGTTTGATTGAGTCTATCTTTTTTTTTTTTTTTAATTTCATGGATAAGGAATCTGGAGGTTAAGAAGGTGCTGTGTGTTCTTCATGATAAGTTTGGCAGAGACAATGCTGGATTCAAAGCCATCTCTTTCAAGTGTGCAGCATTTACTATGCCAAAGAACAAAGCCAAACTAAGATAGACTATCTCTTTCTGAAGATATTGGAATAAATATAATCATATGATGTTAGACATGGAAGGAACTTTAGAAATTATCTAGAGTTCTAGGCAAATCTTCAAACTTGAGTACCTACTTAGAAACACCTGGTAACTTTTGAAAAGTCATAAACCCCACACTACAAGAACTGAATTAGAATCTCTGAGGGTAAGGCTAAGGTGTAATCCAATAGATGCTTCATTAAGTTTTTTAAACTTTTTTACATGAACTTTTCAGCCATATACCAAAAGTTGAGATAATCATATAATGTATCACTTCATTCCCTGGTGGCTCAGTCAGTAAAGAATCTGCCTGCAGTGCAGGAGACCTGGGTTCGATTCCTGAGGTCGGGAAGACCCCCTGGAGAAGGAAATGGCAATCCACTCCAGTATTCCTGTCTGGAAAATCCCATGGACAGAGGAGACTGGTGGGCTACAGTCCATGGGATTGCAAGAGTCAGATACGACTTAGCGACTAAACGAACCAACCAACAATCACTTCATTTACCAGTTGTTGAAATTTTACCAGCCTTGTTTAAGCTATCATTACTACACAACTTTTGTTGCTACATTATTTTACAGAAAACTCAAAGGACTATACAGTGTTATGCACATATATTTTAATACAAATCTCAAACTGACATGGAACTTTCAAGATGTAATCATCATGCTATGTACAATCTCATAAACTAACAATGGTGACTAGGTGACTCAATGTACAGCCAGGTTTGAGATACACAGATGGAGCCTACTCCTTCTATTTTATAGATGAGGGGACTGAGACTCAGAGAAACCAAGTACTATGATGGAGACAATACCTCTAAAATCACAGTAGTATCCAGGTCTCCTGACTAGCCCTTAATTGCTAAAGAAATGATTATAGCAACTTGAGGTGGGGGGAAAGTCCCCATCATTTAAAAAATATTCTAAAATTAGACAATTAGCTTCTGAAAAATCAAACTCCAACAATGAAGAGAACAAAAGTATCAAGAATATTCCAGTGATGGAATGGGAAAGAAAATGACAATGATGGGAATGTGATAAAGGCATAATAGAACTGAGTAGTAAGGTGTAAGGACTTCCTTGGTGGCTCAGATGGTAAAGGATCTGCCTGCAATGTGGGAGACCAGGGTTCAATCCCTGGGTTCGGAAGATCCCCTGGAGAAGGGAATGGCAACTCACACTAGTATTCTTGCCTGGAAGATTCCATGGACAGAGGAGCCTGAGGCCTGGCGGGCTACAGTCCATGGGTCTCAAAGAGGTGGACACAACCGAGCAACTAACACACACACAGAGTAAGGTGTAAATGAGAAAACTTCTCTTTGAACCCTGCCTCTACCTCAAATCATGCCACATTCAATATTCTGTTAGCTGCTCTGAGCCTCACTTTCCTCTTCTGTGAACCAGAGATGATAATACTTGGCTTCATCTGGTGTGCTGAAGACAGAATGAATTCATGGAACATGATATGCACTCAGTAACAGTTAAGTTTTGTATTCTGGTTCCAAGGTAGGTTATTTATTTAAAAAGTTTGGTTGGTGGAATAACACCCAGTCTCTTTTCTTACTACCACCCAATATGTTGCCCATATATTGCTCCCAGACTGAAATAGAAATCAGAAAATAGAATACTTGTCAAAAGCATTATCCTATAATGAATCTTTGATCTCAAAGTCAGTTACGAAAATCAGTGATGGTACACTGGAGAAGATGTAATATTGAGGGTTTCTTTGTGATGGAGCCAGGAACTGAGGCAGAACGCAGATTTCTAAAACAGGAAAAATATTACAGAACCGCCAAGTGAGATAGTCAAGGCCAAATATTACTAGTGACTATGTATTAGCACAAACATCTTAATGCTGATTTGGATTTGGCCACTAAATGCAATTGTTTGCTAACTGAAGTGTTCACTTTGTTCATTACTTTGTTAATTCGTAAAAAACAATGTTTTTAGGAAAATTATATAACCCCCGCAAGCTTCACTTTTCTTCCATATAAAATTGGACTTTATAAATCTTTATAAACACAGAGATTTTCTATTTTTTTTTTAAATCATGCATATTAAGGGCTTAACACTATCTCTTGTCTTTTATGAGCATTCAGCAATTAGTAATCATCATTGTTATTTATATACAAAAAATTAAGGACTTGGTGATGTTAACTTGACTTCTTGGCAGAAGATAAATTCTAATGGAATGATCACGGAACTGGGATCTGAGAATCCTGGCTTTGCCACTATACCTATGAGAACAAGAGCAGGACCACTTCTAATACAATTTCAGCATCTTGTTTGGTTACAAAGAAGTAAAATCTTTGTTTTCTGCCTTGCCTACCTGAACAAGAGAGAGGGCAGGTGTGAAGCACAACTCAAATACAAGGTATGGTCAACAATAAAACAAATGAATATTAGATAATTTGAACCTCTAAAGTTAAAAGCAAAAAAAAAAAAAGTTTTTCACACCATGGATCCCTTGGCCTAGAGAGCTTATCTGTCTTTTTTCCCCCTCCTATTTTAAGGTCTTCTCTTAGAAACCTGCTTTGGCTGACTCCTCTCTCTTGTTCACCACACTAAATATTGGCCAGGTTCTATTAGGAGTTTCTTTCTTATTCCTTAGTGCTCTGTGTAAATCAATATTAATACACATGTGGCAGGACATAATATTTATTTTTTGGTACATCTGTCTTCCTTCATACTGCATGAGCTCTCTGAGGGTAGAAACCATAATATTCAGGAGACATAATATAGTGTTTAACAACCCAGGCTATGTGGTCAGAGGCTCTAGGTTCAATTCCTAGCTGTACTGCCTTCAACAAGAAACCATTTAAATTCTCTATGCCTCAGTTTCCCCATCTGAAAAGGAGGGTAATTAGAGTAACTACTTTGTAGGGTTATTGTGAGGACTTGATAGCTTGTGAATGAATATAAAGCTCTTGAAACAGTGGCTGACAGGTTGCTGATTGCTCTGTGAATGTTAACTGTTAGTTTAGTTTACACACTAAATGTCCAGGTGCCTCCAGAGGACCAGGTACATTAAAAAAAAAAAAAAAAAAATTCAAATAGTGCCTTTTTCTCTCCAAAAGGTAAAATTTCTTCAGGACAAGTGCAAAACTAAATCTGTATCTGTATCTATATCTATTAGTACCTATCTATCTATCTTTCTATCTATCTTCAAAATCACTGCAGACAGTGACTGCAGCCATGAAATCAGAAGACGATTGCTTCTTGGCAGGAAAGCAATGACAAACCTAGACTGTGTGTTGAAAGCAGAGACATTATTCTGCCAACAAAGGTCCGTATAGTCAAGGCAATGGTCTTCCCAGTGGTCATATGTGGTTGTGAGAGCTGGACCTTATAGAAGGCACAACACCAAAAATTGATACCTTCAAACTGTGGTGCTGTAGAGGACTCCTGAACAATCCCTTGGACAGCAAGGAGATCAAACCAGTCAATCTAAAGGGAGATCCATCCTGAATATTCACTGGAAGGACTGATGCTGAAACTGAAGTTCCAGTATTTTGGTCATCTGATGGGAATAGACAACTCATTGGAAAAGTCCCTGACACTGGGAAAGATTGAGGGCAGAAGGAGAAGAGGGCGTCAGAGGATGAGATGGGTGGACTGCATCTCTGATGCAATGAACATTTGGGCAAACTTCAGGAGATGGTGAGGGTCAGGGAGGCCTGGCATGCTGCAGTCTGTGGGATTGCAAGGAGTTGGACATGACTGGATGACTGAACAACATCAAATCTATCATCTATCTATTTATATTTCTTCAAGCTACACCTAAGCTTAAGATTTGATATCCCAAAACTAAAATGTGAGAAAAGTAGAACAATCTCCCCTATACCACCTAAAGGAAAATGCATTACCCCAGGATCAAGTGAAAAACAGCTTCATTTATATTCAGGGGTGGTGCTAGGAAAAGAGCAGGGTCAAGGAGTTAGAAGACCTTAGGCAAATACTTAGACTCTGAGATTTTAAGTTGGCACTGTGGAGAAGACGGGAGATTCTACCTTCCATGAAGACTAGTTTGTAGGGCCTGAGAAAATATAAATACATTGTTTCCACTTTTCCCAGGATACTAGAGACTCTGGGTGGGAGCTATTATTGGTACTATGATGATGGTGATGATGATGACGGGATGCTCTGGATGGGATGCAGGAGACAACAGTAGACAGTCTCTGCCCCTTAGGCCATTTTTTTCTATGAAGTAAGGGAGACTGGACATGCTCTTTTGAAGGAACTGGCAAACCCTAGCAAAACATCAAACTGAGAACTGTGAAATAATGTATCAGCCCCATGAAGGCTGGGAGCACAATACCAGTGTGATTGGAGGGAAAATAAAGGAGACCGACCCTGGACACACTCCATTTAAATTGGCTTGATTTTCAGATACAGCATCAAATTTTGTTTTCCCCACAGAACAAGGATGAAACCTGTGGTATTAAATTTTGATTATTTCTCTAGGCCGTCATAGGATTCAAACTCTTTTTAAAAGTCCCATTTTCTCTTAAAAAAAATAAGTATTAAATACATTCCAAGAAATAGAACTCTTTCTTTCAATTAATTCAGTCATATATAGACACAAAACTTTGTAAAATTCAAAGAAAAAAGGTTAAACATACAGGCTTAAGAGGACTTGACAGGGAATTAGTGCTAAGTCAGCTAGGTATTATCTCAGAAAGCCGATATAGTTATTACAGGCAATATTTCAATAACACTGATGCACAAGATGGACTGGATTTAAAACAAAATATAGCCTAGTCAAAGAAGAGGAAATGGACTATAGGGCAGAGTCAATTACCAATTTCTGTCATATTCTTTGTGAATCTCAGACCCCTTATTTTTGTCAGGCTTGTTAAGTGAGAATTATTTTACAATGTGTCTTCATTCAGCAAGTCTTTGGGAACATTTTTATTAAGCTACTCAGGCAGTAGAATGAAACAGAATACATGAGTGTTCAAATTTACATAAATAAGATTGTTTCCACCAAACCTGAGCTCTCCCTCCCCTAATAAATCACACACACACACACACACACACACACACACACACCACCCACAGTTAGTTGGATGTCTAGGACAAGATATGCAAAATTATCAGAAATCCTTTATAAAATTCTTAGAAGATGAAGCAAGTTTGAATTATTCAAGAGGAATCAATCATCAAGTTTTCAGGGGTTTGCTAAGACATAAATACAAATGGATAGACTTAAACAAATAATAAAATAATTAATTAAGAATATTACTAGAAAAAAATAATTAACATAAAGGGAATCTGGCATTTACTTAAAATATACACGTAAGCTTTAAGCTTATGAGATTTGACCCAGAAGAACTGTATATGGTAGAAATAATGCCCACAGAGAAAACTACAGTGATGGATGAAAACATCAATAAGATTTGGTAGGAATGAGAAAAGAGAAAAAAAGAAAAAAATAATTGATCCCATTGGAAATAGCATGAAGAACATTGGGATATGTCATAAATTAATTTCTACATTACATTGACTGAATTAATTTCACATAACAGAAACACAGAAAAATCCCTCCCCAGATGAAAAGAATCACACTACCCAAACCCTCCAAAAATTAATTACATATCTGGACATGAAGAGGACATTCTAAATTATGTAATATCTGTAGCAGAAGTCTTAAACTGCCAGATTTTGTCATATCTTGTCTTTAGATGTATCATATGGTCAGCACAGTGTTTAAGAAAAATGGAAACTCCCAAAGTAACAGTAGTTACTTGAAAATAGGAGTTTTCTTATACAGCACTAGGTCTGAACCTAGTCCCCTCTTGAAATATCTGTTCTAGAGCTTCTGAACTTCTGTTAGCACAGGTAACAGTTGGCTGTTGTAGAGCATTGTCAGAGCTTTCTAGAATATGCATCTGGCAGGTGCCACTCAATCGTGCACCTGGCTCACCTGGCCACAGCACGCACTCAGGTTTGTGAATTCTAACCCAAGTCCTTGAGAGAACGTGATGCCAGGAGACATTCTGACCCAGCACCCAGCGCTTCTTCCGTTTACAGATGACCTATGTGAACTTGGGGAAGAAATGCACATTTTCAGAAATCCAGTTTCCTGATCTTCAGCCTAATCCATGGCATTGTTAGGAGGGTCAAAAAACATATATAAAAATATCAGATATTTCCAGGCTCATAATACATGCTTGTGAGACAATAGCCATGATAATGACAGTTAATGAGAAACTGTCTACTGATAGTTTTGTTACGTTAAGTGGAGAAAAAGACACAAATACACTTTACTTATGGATAGTTTCACTTATAAGTTGAAACCTCATGACCCAATTTTATTTTGAGAAAGAACCAAAATTATAAAAGATAGATAGAATTTCTAACTAGAGCTGTAAGTCAAATTTAAGGGTTGGGATTTGCAAACTTTATTATGATGGTGGGATGTTAGAGTTCTGATTTATAACATAAATCATTTACATCTCAAGTGCAAAATAAGATTGGCAAAATCAAATCCCTTTATTTTGGTTTTATTACATGATTTGTAAACTCTCTGCTTATATATATATATATATTTTTTTTTCCAATGCAATGCCATAAATTTGGGGTGTTTCAGGATTTTCATGTATGTTTCATAATCAATCATGTACTTTCAGAAAGTGTGACTAACTCTGATCCCTATAGAATGCTTATAAATCCTAGTCTTCTTTTTCCCTTTAACAGGGAAAAAAAATGTAAATGTAATAAATATATATTTCTATTCTGCTTAGGTAGAAATGTGACTTTATAAATTAAAAAAGCAAGAATATTTCTTTAATCGCTTTCAGCTTATAGGGCCGAATCCTGCCTGGGAATGTAACACACCATCCAGAAGGAGCTATGTCTTTAGAAAACGCAAACTTCTTCCCTTCAGCTTTCCAGGTGGCACAGTGGTGAAAAGAATCTGCCTACCAATGCAAGAGACATGGCTTCGATCCCTGGGTCATGAAGATCCCCTGGAGTAGGAAATGGCAACCCAATTCCATATTCTTGCTGCAAAATTCCATGGACAGGAGCCTGGTGAGCTACAGTCCATGGGGTCACAAAGAGTTGGACTCAACTGAGCACTTCCCTTCCTTAACTAATATTTTATTACTTTAGGAAAGTGCAAGAGAAGAAAAACATACATATACATATCAGATCAAATCAGATCAGTCGCTCAGTCATGTCTGACTCTTTGCGATCCCATGAATCGCAGTGCCAGGCCTCCCTGTCCATCACCAACTCCCGAAGTTCACTCAGACTCACGTCCATTGAGTCAGTGATGCCATCCAGCCATCTCATCCTCTGTCGTCCCCTTCTCCTCCTGCCCCCAATCCCTCCCAGCATCAGAGTCTTTTCCAATGAGTCAACTCTTCGCGTGAGGTGGCCAAAGTATTGGAGTTTCAGCTTTAGCATCATTCCTTCCAAAGAAATCCCAGGGCTGATCTCCTTCAGAATGGACTGGTTTGATCTCCTTGCAGTCCAAGGGACTCTCAAGAGTCTTCTCCAACACCACAGTTCAAAAGCATCAATTCTTCAGCACTCAGCCTTCTTCACAGTCCAACTCTCACATCCATACATGACCACAGGAAAAACCATAGCCTTGACTAGACGAACCTTTGTTGGCAAAGTAATGTCTCTGCTTTTGAATATGCTATCTAGGTTGGTCATAACCTTCCTTCCAAGGGGTAAGTGTCTTTTAATTTCATGGCTGCAGTCACCATCTGCAGTGATTTTGGAGCCCAGAAAAATAAAGTCTGACACTGTTTCCACTGTTTCCCCATCTATTTCCCATGAAGTGGTGGGACCGGATGTCATGATCTTCATTTTCTGAATGTTGAGCTTCAATCCAACTTTTTCACTCTCCACTTTCACTTTCATCAAGAGGCTTTTGAGTTCCTCTTCACTTTCTGCCATAAGGGTAGTGTCATCTGCATATCTGAGGTTATTGATATTTCTCCTGGCAATCTTGATTCCAGCTTGTGTTTCGTCCAGTCCAGCATTTCTCATGATGTACTCTGCATAGAAGTTAAATAAACAGGGTGACAATACACAGCCTTGACGAACTCCTTTTCCTGTTTGGAACCAGTCTGTTGTTCCATGTCCAGTTCTAACTGTTGCTTCCTGACCTGCATACAAATTTCTCAAGAGGCAGATCAGGTGGTCTGGTATTCCCATCTCTTTCAGAATTTTCCACAGTTGATTGTGATCCACACAGTCAAAGGCTTTGGCATAGTCAATAAAGCAGAAATAGATGTTTCTCTGGAACTCTCTTGCTTTTTCCATGATCCAGCGGATGTTGGCAATTTGATCTCTGGTTCCTCTGCCTTTTCTAAAACCAGCTTGAACATCAGGAAGTTCACAGTTCACATATTGCTGAAGCCTGGCTTGGAGAACATTGAGCATTACTTTACTAGCGTATGAGATGAGAGCAATTGTGCGGTAATTTGAGCATTCTTTGGCATTGCCTTTCTTTGGGATTGGAATGAAAACTGACCTCTTCCAGCCCTGTGGCCACTGCTGAGTTTTCCAAATTTGCTGTCATATTGAGTGCAGCACTTTCACAGCATCATCTTTCAGGATTTGGAATAGCTCAACTGGAATTCCATCACCTCCTTTGTTTGTAGTGATGCTTTCTAAGGCCAACTTGACTTCACATTCCAGGATGTCTGGCTCTAGGTCAGTGATCACTCCATCGTGATTATCTTTGTTGTGAAGATCTTTTTTTGTACAGTTCTTCTGTGTATTCTTGCCACCTCTTCTTAATATCTTCTGCTTCTGTTAGGTCCATACCATTTCTGTCCTTTATCGAGCCTATCTTTGCATGAAATGTTCCTTTCGTATCTATAATTTTCTTGAAGACATCCCTAGTCTTTCCCATTCTGTTGTTTTCTTCTATTTCTTTGCATGGATCGCTGAGGAAGGCTTTCTTATCTCTTCTTGCTATTCTTTGGAATTCTGCATTCAGATGTTTATATCTTTCCTTTTCTCCTTTGCTTTTCACTTCTCTTCTTTTCACAGCTATTTGTAAGGCCTCCCCAGACAGCCATTTTGCTGTTTTGCATTTCTTTTTTACATATACATATATAATCATCCTACTGTTTGTAATACTTTATAAGATACTTTACTTTTGTTTGTTTAGTAGCTAAGCTTTGTCTGACTCTTTTGTGACCCCATGGGCTGTAGCTCACCAGACTCCTCTGTCCATGGAATTCTCCAGGCAAGAATATTGGAATGGGTTGCAATTTCCTTCTCCAGGGGATCTTCCCAACCCAAGAATTGACCCTACTTCTCTGGTATTACAGGCTGATTCTTTACCACTGAGCTACCTGGTAAACCCAATTTTCTTTATTCACTGACTTTATAAAAAAGTGCAACAGATGGACAGTTGTTATGAGAACCAGATTTAAAATATAGTTCTGTCACATATTATCTGGGCAGTTCTTACCAAGGTGCTGCCACTTTCTTACCTTCATCTCTAAGTCAAGAGGCCTGGGCCACTGCATTTCTGAGCACCCTTCCAGGATTAACCATGTTCAAATCAACGATTCTACCATCTTTGCCAGATTCTTATCATGATGGGTTCTTTCTCAAGTCATTCTGCTTATCCAAGTTGATATCTATTCCTCTATAACAAGAACCATGCAATTTATTTTCTTTCAAATAGACTCTGCGAATAACCCCACATTCCACATGAAGTGACTAGTCATTTCTTGCCATATATTGAACCAGCCAGCCACTCAGCCAATTGTTCATCCATTCTCCCATTGGATGTCAGTAAAGCTTTTGTACGAGATATTATGTAAGGTTTACACTTACATAAGACATGTTTTAGTTCTTGGAGAACATGAGGGAAGCTCTGTGGTTTTCTGGTAGATATTTGGGGGTCAGATATATCTGGGTTCAAAATCCAGGTCATCTCCAGTCCTGTCAAGGTAAGATGACACTAATAATATCTGCTATTACTTCCATCTAAATCCTTCTTATAAACGGGCTTTCCTTTCTCTCCAGACAACTATCTATAGGGTACAAGTTGCCAGCCTATCCTTTTCCTCATTAGAACCATAGTTTTCTGGCTGCAATGTGTGATAAGGATCTGTTTTTATTTTCAGCATAAAGGAACATTTACTTTGGCTTTCTTCCTAAGACCTCATATTTTGAAACATTATATCAAATGTGCATTATATCAGTGGATAGAATCATATTTATCAATGGAATGATATTTAGAGAGAATCTTTCATGTCAATAATTTTACTAGGGTCCTCCTCTATATTAGGGGCTTCCCAGGTAGCTCAGTGGTAAAGGATCTGCCTGCCAGGGCAGGAGATGCAGGTTTGATTCTTGGGTTAGGAAGCTCCTCTGGAGGAGGAAATGGTAACCCACTCCAGTATTCTTGCCTGGGAAATCCCATGGACGGAGAAACCTGGTAGGCTACAGTCCACGGGGTCGCAAAGAGTCGGACACGACTGAGCGACTTCACTATATCACTATTTACTGGAGGAGGAAATGACAACCCATTCCAGTATTCTTGCCTGGGAAATCCCAGGGTAGAAGAGTCTGGTGGGCTACAGTCCATGGGGCCACAAAGAGTCAGACACAACTTAGCATGCTTGCCCTCTATGTTATCTTACTATAATAATCTTGCACAGTAGATATCATTAACCTCATTTAATGAATGAGAAAAGTAAGATTCTAAAGAGTTAGGTCACTTTCTCATGGACAGAGATTTAGATAAAGACCTATTCCTATCTTCTGGCTCCAAAGTTGAGGCTTGTTCTAAAATAATTCATTATCGAGAATTACTACTAGAACAGTAGAATGTACCACTAACCTGTACCCCTAATATAGATGTGACAACCAATATTTTCTAATGTAAGGAAATTTCCCAGATCATTGAATTAGTATAATAGGATAGTAGAAGTCCTTCTGTACCCAGTTCACCTCTGATTTTTATGGTCACTGTAAGCTGAGATCCCCTGACTTTTCTCTCTCACTGCTGTCCTACGTGAGTTAGCCTCCTTACCATAACGGGTCACTGCAAATTCCTTCTCAGCCCTTTCCATGTTGTTGTTCATTTTTTTTTTCCATGAAGAATTCTATCCTGATGATAACAAACTGCTACAACTTTTCTGCCAACTAACTACCTGGAGCAATTTATATGCATTATCTTATCTAAAGCTCACAAAAATTCTTTCCAAAAGATACCATTACCTCCATTTGTCAAAGGAGGAAATTGAAGAAATTGAGGGAGGTGAAATAATTTGCCCAAAGTACAAAAGCATTCAGAATCAGGACTTGATTTCAGGTCTCTGTGAGTCTATATGCCATTATTGTAAATAGTATATGCTGTCGGGTTGTCTCGCAAGCAAAAGTCCACATCTGAGTCAAAAGTGGGGTACATCAGGAGTAGTGTGATTTGGTGTTGCTACACAGGCTGTTGCCTCAGAGCCATACCCCTGTCCTTCTCTCCAGGTGAACTTGCAGAACACCTCAACTAACTATTGCAAGTCTGAGACCACTGACACATTCAATACATCATCATAAATCTTGTGTTCTGTTGTGTCCACTGTCCCCTCCCATACACACATATTAGAAACACAAAGACAAGGAGGATGCAGTCTCTGGTTGATCAACTCTTGGTCTAGTTGACTCCTTCTAGAACACTAGTGATAAATTTCATAACAGGATTCTGAGTACCATTTCTTCAGTCTCCAGAGTGATTCCCACACTTAACTTCTCCTCTGGGGAATTCCTTTTCATCTTTGTGGTTTTAGTCACTAAGTTGTGTCCGGCTCTTGTGACACCATGGACTGTAGCCTGCCAGGCTCCTCTGCCCATGGGATTCTCCAGGCAAGAATACTGGAGTGGGTTGTCATTTCCTTCTCCAGGGGATCTTCCCGACCCAGGGATCAAACCTGGGTCTACTGCATTGCAGGTGGACTCTTTAATGACTGATCTACGAGGGAACCTTTAAGGATTCAATTTAAAAATCGTCTCCAAAGGAAAGGAAAGCATGGTCTGATTCCCTCCAGGCAAGTCTAAAGTATTTTAAATGCCCTTGTAATGCTGTATGTAACACAATCCCAAATGTATTCATTTCTTCCATGTAGATTTCATCCATGGTCTATAGGCTGTGAGAACCAGAAAATATCCTAACTCGCCTTGGAATTAGTACAATGACTAGCTTATCCTGGGACTTAACCATTTGGTGACTGTGCCATGTAGACTGATTGACAGCAAAGTAGAGTCAATTTAATAGGCATTTTTAAAAAACTATCCATGCAGCACACACTGTGTTACATACTTTAGAAACAAAGCAGAAAACTGATGTCTTGTTTTCCAAGTCTTTAGGATTAGTTTTGTTTAAGAGCCAGATACAGAGAAAGACGGTCTCTCTCAAAAAGTAGATCACTGGTGTAATAATTCACAGTTTAAAAAAGTGTTATAATAGCCATTTCATATCTGGGTTAAATAATAAGCTGTTACATAATGTATAAATTAGTGACTTATTTTCATTTCACAATTGAACGGTCTGAGGCTGGGAGACAACATATATTCTGCCCATGATCACAGGAGGCAAACAGCTTGCAAGACATTGGTCCTTCTTGGGACTCAGAGCTCTCAGAGATCTTCCAGATCCTTGATTCACTCAGAAAGCACCTTGATTCAAAGCCAAAGAGGGAAGGCTATTGTGAACTTGGAGAGAAAATGTATCTATCACTGGATTTGTGGAGTTTTCCTGCATGAATGACATTCGTTTTAAATGTGTCCTAGGGTGTCAATAGGAACTATATAATTGATCAAGTATTTGGGGCGTGAAGTGACTGAACATCATCCCAAAGGAAAGCTTAGCATCAGAGAATTATCGTGCTTTGGCTTCTCTTGACAAGGGGTATAAATCAGCACAGGATGCGCCCGTCTTGCTCGGGGAAATTGCAGCTTTATAAATAAAAACACTAATCCGTGCGGCTCCTGCCTAGCATTTACTGCCAGCTCATGACTTAAGTTCCTCACCCACCAGCCTCAGGACCCAGGAAACTTTCCCAATGCTGAGTATTCAATAGCTTTTATTGCTTTAAAAAAATTTAAAATGTATTTATAAAACAACAATAACCAAAACAAAACCTACAATTGCATATTTATTTAGAACACCTGGAAAATGTCAAAAATGTTAACAAAAAATATTTCATAATTTTGCTATTCAGAAGCAAGCTCTGTTAGTATTTGAGAATAATTCTTTCTTTTATAATTGAGATAATTTAATGCATGAGTTTGTATCTTGCTTTTGCTTAACTTTATAATAAACAATGGCATTTTCAGTTGCTGTTGCAAACTCTTTTTATGTAAAGTGCACTGGCTTTATATTCAATAATGTGAGAAATCACTGTTAGTGAAAGTGTTAGCTCCTCTGCTGCTGCTAAGTCGCTTCAGTCGTGTCCAACTCTGTGCGACCCCATAGACGGCAGCTCACCAGGTTCCCCCATCCCTGGGGTTCTCCAGGCAAGGACACTGGAGTGGGTTGCCATTTCCTTCTCAGTCATGTCCAATTCTTTGAGACCCCATGGACTGTAGCCCGCCAGGCTCCTCTGTCCATGAGATTCTCCAGGTAAGAATACTGAAGTGGGCAGCCATTCCATTTTCCAGAGACCTTCCATTCAGAAAATGTGTTGGCATTTTCTTCTCATTTTTTACTCTTTTATTTCACACAGTAATGAGTGTCTTAGTATCCAGAGCTTTTTTTCCCTTTGTTTTGGATTTATGTCCTGCATTTCTTCAACAAATAGGGAATATCTATCATAAACAGGGTTATATTAGGCATTGGAAGCAGAATGAGAAGCAGAAGTCATGTTACATGGAGCTTACATCTTGTGGTAAATATCAACCGCTGAACAGACTCTAGTGTAATAGTGTCAGGGTGGAAATGTAGAGAATGCTTCAGGAGTGCAAAGAGGGGCAACTAACTCAGAAGTGAAGTTAATGATAAGGCTTCCTGGAGTAAATAGCATTGAAAGATAAGAAGAATATATGGAATAGCAAGCAACAGGGTTGGGGGAAGGGAGGAATAAGTTAGTATTTTGGGATTAACATGTATACACTGCTATATATAAAATAGATAACCAACAAGAAACTACCATATAGCACAGAGAATTATATTCAATATCTATAACCTATAATGGAAAAGAATCTGAAAAAGAACATATATATGTGTGTATATACATACACACATATATAACCAAATAACTTTGCTGTACACTTGAAACTGACACATTGTTAACCAACTATACTTCATTTAAAACAAAAAGGAAGAACGTAAACAGAGAAACAAAAGTCTAATTTAGAGATAAAGAATAGTGTGTGAACAGCTCTTTAGGGGATCTGAAAGACATTTATTAAGTCTGGAACCTAGAATTCAAGGTGAGAAAGTGATGAGGCTAGGGAGTTAACAAGAACAAGATCACACAGGACAAGTTTAAGATTTTGTCTGAGATATTGACCTTCACCCTGAGGGCTATGTGAAGCTATTGAAGCATTTTCGATAAGAAGTGATACTATGAGATTTTTGTTAAGGTTATACTCCCAGAAGCTGAATTACCAGGACAAAGATGATGCCTTTCAGGCTCTTGAAATGCACTGAAAAACCGTTTTCCAAAATAAAACACTCTCCTTCCATTGGCACCATATGAGAAAGCCCATTTGTTGTTGGCATAACACTCTCTCCCACTTGTTGGAAACAATTTATTTTCTAAGCACTGCACTAGGTGGCCTTCACATGCTTTAAGTTTATGAAGCCTTGTAACAATCCTGTAGGACTGAGTATATTACCCCCATTTACTAGAAGTTCCTAGGGTGACAAATAAAAGATGATTTTCTCACAGTCATAGAAGAAATAAATGGCTGGATTGAGATCCTATAGCCCTGGGGTTGTAGGATTTACCTTTGCTCTTAGTATGTTTCAACACCTCTGAATTTATTTTAGATACCCATAATCTCCATGGAAGGTAATGCCAGCACCCACTATGTTGTGTGTGTGTGTGCGCGTGTGTGTGTGTGTGTGTGCGTGCGCTCAGTTGTGTCTGACTCTTTGTGACCCCATGGACTGTAGTCTCCAGGCTCCTCTGTCCATGGGATTCTCCAGGCAAGAATACTGGAATGGGTTGCCATTTCCTACTTCAGGCAATTTTCCCAAACCAGGGATCAAACCCACATCTCTTGTGCCTCCTGCATGGGTAGGTGGATTCTTTACCACTACCACCACCTGGGAAACCTACAGTGTTGCCTAGGGTTTACTTACTTATAGGAAGCAAGCACTTCATAGAATTTGTGGAATTTGACTTACCTTAGGGAATTTAACTTACCACTTATTAAGAAAGAAGAACAGCAAAGGTTAGATGATGGAGCAAAGTTTAGTTACAAGCAGGTGGTTTATTCACACACTACTCCTTATCTTCCCTGTTATCACCACAGAACAATCTGTCTCCTGCAGATTAATGTTAGCAATGGATCAGGATGCTGTGATCTGGCAGAGCTCCTGACTTCAGGACACAATGCAAGTAAATAACCTAAGTTAGAAGGAGTTTTCCTCCTCAGTGACATGAGGTTGGAAAAGGATAGATCCCATTACCTCTATGGGGCTTGCTCTGGATTTATCTGTTATTTGTGAAACTGAGTGAAGGCTTGTGGGGCTCTGGGGAATGGAGGCCCTTTAGTTCCCATTTCTTTCAGGCAAGACACCAGCCTCCATGGGCTTCCGTAGTAGCTCAGCTGGTAAAGAATCCACCTGCAATGCAGGAGACCCCCACTGGAGAAGTGATAGGCTACCCACTCCAGTATTCTTGGGCTTCCCTGGTGGCTCAGGAAATCTGGTAAATAATCTGTCTGCAATGCAGGAGACCTGGGTTTGATCCCTGGATTGGGACAATCCCCTGGAGAAGGGAATGGCTACCCACTCCAGTGTTCTGCCCTAGAAAATTCCATGGACTATAGTCTATGGGGCTGCAAAGACTAGGACACAACTGAGCAACTCACTTTCCAGCCTCCATGGCCTTTGAGGGAAGAGTAGCCAAGAACCCACCTGAAGAAAGATTAAAGGGAAAAGAGAAGCTCTTCAAGGTTAGGAGATTGACCACCTGATTTGAGATTAAGGGATCTCTTACACACACCTTAATCTTGTCAGGCACCCAACTTTTGAATCATTGTTATAAAAACCCTCATCAAATTCTTCCAGGTTGGGACACATAGCTTTTTGAGGCAGGAGTCTGCTGTGTCCCTCTTGGCCTGTCAAAGTATAGTTAATAAGGCTATCCTTTTCTACTTCACTCAAAACTTTGTCACTGAGATTTGATTTAGCATACAGAGAAGCTGAAAAGTGAAAGTGTTAGTCATTTAGTCGTGTCCAACTCTTTTCGACCCCACGGACTGTAGCCTGCCAGATTCCTCATTTCAGGGGATTCTCTAGGCAAGAATACTGGAGTGGGTTGCCATTTCCTTCTCCAGAGGATCTTCTTGACCCAGGGACTAGACCCAGGTCTCCTGCATTGCATGCAGATTCGTTACTGTGTAAGCCACAAGGGAAGCCCATGGAGAAGCTGAGCTTTCTGCAATATATGTGATGTATATATACGCACATGCTGCTGCTACTGCTGCTAAGTCGCTTCAGTTGTATCCGACTCTGTATGACCCCATAGATGGCAGCCCACCAGGCTCCTCTGTCCATGGGATTCTCCAGGCAAGAACACTGGAGTGGGTTGCCATTTCCTTCTCCAATGCATGAAAGTGAAAAGTCAAAGTGAAGTCACTCAGTCGTGTCTGACTTTTAGCGACCCCATGGACTGTAGCCTACCAAGCTCCTCTGTCCATGGGATTTTCTAGGCAAGAGTACTGGAGTGGGATGCCATTGCCTTTGTGAATTATCCCATGCTTATAGACTTCCTACAGCTCAATATGGTGCTTCCTATCATTGTTAACTCTCCATCAAGGCAGAGAAAGGGTGGGGCAGTCTTAAATAGTGAAGGTTTAAACATTTGCAAATAACTACATTCTTCCCAGTTTTGTTATACTTATGTGCATTACACTCAGTCCATTGAGGATTCAGAAATAAATGACATTCAGAAGATAGACAGGTTTTACAAAGCATACAGAATTATTTCCCAAGGAAGATGGTGAAAAGGAGCAATGATACAGGTCCACTGAATAAGGCAAGAATGCTTCCTCTCTTACCAGCTCTGTGACTGATATCTCAGCATCTTGAAATGTCAGTTTCCTTTTTTTTTTAATTAATTAATTATTTATTTATTTTTTAATTTTATTTTATTTTTAAACTTTACAAAATTGTATTAGTTCTGCCAAATATCAAAATGAATCCGCCACAGGTATACATGTGTATCCATTGATGGAGAAGGCAATGGCACCCCACTCCAGTACTCTTGCCTGGAAAATCCCATGGACAGAGGAGCCTGGTAGGCTGCAGTCCATGGGGTCGCTGAGAGTCAGACACGACTGAGCGACTTCACTTTGACTTTTCACTTTCATGCATTGGAGAAGGAAATGGCAACCCACTCCAGTGTTCTTGCCTGGAGAATCCCAGGGACGATGGAGCCTGGTGGGCTGCCATCTATGGGGTCGCACAGAGTCGGACATGACAGAAGTGACTTAGCAGCAACTGTATCAGTGCCTAATGTGAATGCAGAGTAAATGATCTGATACATGAAAAGGAAATCCTCTCTTAACAAAAATGAAAGTTATCTTAAAACATTTGAAATTATTGAAACATTCAGTTATATTTCTTAGATATCTATCAATTTTTCAATTATTTATTCAGTTACTCAAAATTCAGCTTTAAATTTTATTGTATAGAATTTAGAAAACCATCCTAGTGGAATAATGCAAAACAAATAAACAAAACAAAACAAAACCCCTCTACTTTGCTAGCATCAGAGGCCATGAATTTGGGTCCAGACTTTACTACTGTGGGGCTTTTTAAGTCATTACCTCTTGAGCCTCAGCTTTCTCATCTTTAACTTGTATATTTTAAAAGCTCCTCACCAGGCTTTTAGGATCATTACATGGCACTTTCTAGGTAGATTGTTTTTTAATATTTTTATTTTATTTTATTTTTAACTTTATAATATTGCATTGGTTCTGCCCTAAA
Source organism: Bubalus bubalis (assembly GCF_019923935.1). Lineage (NCBI taxonomy): Eukaryota > Metazoa > Chordata > Mammalia > Artiodactyla > Bovidae > Bubalus > Bubalus bubalis. The sequence goes on along the minus strand of NC_059161.1, from coordinate 95,788,876 downwards.
TCAACATGAATCCACCACAGGTATACACGTGCTCCCCACCCTGAACCCTCCTCCCCCCTCACTCCCCTTACCATCTCTCTGGGTCGTCCCACTGCACCAGCCCCAAGCAGATTGTTTTTTAATATTTTATATTCTTGCAGACTTTGTCTTTTTAATGCACTGGGAGTTCAATGTGAGCAGAGGGAAGGGCCATGACCATATCTCTAGTTCTAAGGACAAGAGAAGAAAAGAGCTCAGGAAGAAAGATGACCTTCTTGGCCAATAAGAAAAAAGCTAGCCTTTCAGGCTGGCAATTCAGAGTCAGGACCCAGGGTGGGTTTGTGCTCCCCTTGGAGCATAAAGACAGTGGCCACAGATGGAGTTCATGGACCAGGAGGCAGCTCACGGAGGCATGGAGGTGACCGTGCTTCCTCGGAGCATGGTGGCTATGAGGCATTGGGCGTCCTCCTGAGATGGTGACCCAGGGTAGCCAGCACAGCTGCAGACTTTACAGAACGTTAGCTTTGAAAGACATTTTTGAGGTCATGTAAGCCATCTCTCTTATTGCCACACAGAGGCTGACTCCAGAGCGCCCATCTTTAAGCTCAGAAGAGCCCCCGCCACCATCCCCACTTGGGCAGTAGCTCTCCAGCCTTTCAGGTGAGACCTGCCAGGGCATTTATGTAACTTTGACCATGTGCCCTGAATGAAGGTGCCCATACTGGACCTTGCTTCTCCTTCAGCACTTTTCTTCTCATTCTGATTTTTACCTAAAGACTTGAGGATTCCTGCAGTTCCAGCTCCTGTCTAAATTCTCCTATCTTTGGACTATATTGAGTTTCTATAATTTTCAAAGTTTTTTTTTTTTTTTATTTCTATACCAGGGCTGAAAACTAGAATATATTCTCTCCTATATGTTACATAAGATCAACACATATAAGACAGTTGAAGTCACCAATGTAATAGAAGTATTAATATCTAACTAATACTTTGGACATAAATATATAGGCTATATATTTCCTGTTAAAATAATTGAAGAGGATAAAGCTACATATGTTTAATCCCATTTTAGAGAAATCTCCTTGGCATATATCCACTATCATTAATATCTCCTCCATTCTCCCATAGAGAGAGGATGAAATGCAGATTTAACTTAAAAAAATGCCAAACATTTTCAAATGGTTGAAATCCCTTTAAATTGCCATTACAGTTGACAACTACATCTACTATTATAGCATCAAAAGAATGTCAAGAATTTTGGTACCATTATGGCAGAAATTAGTCAACTATGGTCCATGGAATAAATTTAGAATTCAATATAAAAGTTGATTTAGGAGGCTTCTAGTTCAAGACAGCAGAGTAGAAGGATGTGCACTCATCTCCCCTTGTGAGAGCAGCAACACTGCAACTAGCTGTTGAACAGCCATCAGCAGGAGGATGCTGGAACCCACCAAAAAAGATACCCCACGTCCAAAGACAAAGAAGAAGCTGCACCAAGATGGGAGAAGGGGGGCAATCATGATAATATCAAATCCCATACCCACCGGGTGGGTGACCCACAGACTGGAGAACAATGATGCCCAAAGAAGTTCTCTCACTACTGTGAAGGTTCTGAACCTCACGTCAGGCTTTCCAGCATGGCGATCTGACAAAGGGACTGGTAATCCCCAGGGAGTCTGTCCTTGAGGGTCAGTGGGATTTGATTATAGGACTCCCAGAGGACTAAGAGAAACAGACAGTCCAGTCTTGGAGGTCACAATAAGATTCTGTACACATCAAAACCCAGAGGAGAGGATCAGTAACCGTACAGGCTGCTGCTGCTCCTGCTGCTGCTAAGTTGCTACAGTCGTGTCCTACTCTGTGCCATCCCATAGATGGCAGCCTGCCAGGCTCCCCCGTCCCTGGAATTCTCCAGGCAAGAACACTAGGAGTGGGTTGCCATTTCCTTCTCCAATGCATGAAAGTGAAAAGTGAAAGTGAAGTCGCTCAGTCATGTCCGACTCTTCATGACCCCATGGACTGCAGCCCACCAGGCTCCTCCCTCCATGGGATTTTCCAGGCAAGAGTACTGGAGTGGGGTGCCATTGCCTTCTCAACCCTACAGGAGACTGAACCAAAACTCCCTGCTAGTGTTGGAGGGCATCCTGTGGAGGCGTGGCTTGGTGGGGGCTCACCATAGGGATTGGGGCACTGGAAGGTCCCCCTTGGTGTCAACCTTCTTGGGGTTCACCATTAACCCTTACCACAGAGCTGGGTTGCCTCAGGCCAAACTACCAGGAAGGGAGTGCAATCCCAATCATCAGCAGATAATTGGATTAAAGCTTTAGTGAGCAAGGCCCTGCCCACCAGAGAAAGATCCCTCCTGTCAAGAAGCTTACACAAGCCTCTTAGCCTCATCCATCAGAGGGCAGACAGAAGAAGAAAGAACAGTCTCACAGCAGCTAAAACAAACAAAGAAAAAAACATATTACAGAAAGTTAATCACTATGAAAGAGCAGAAACTCAGGTCCCATATGAAGGGACAAGATAAAATCCCAGAAAAACAACTAAATGAAGTGGAGATAGGCAACCCTCCAGAAAAAGAATTCAGAATAATGAGAGTGAAGATGATTCAGGATCTTGGGAAAAGAATGGAGGCAAAGATTTAGAAGATGCAAGAAATGTTTACCAAAGACCTAGAAGAACTAAAGAACAAATAAACAGAGATGAATAATACACTAGAAGGAATCAATAGTAGAATAACTGAGGCAGAAGAACAGATAAATGACCTGGAAGACAAAATGGTGGGAATCATTGCCACAGAACAGAATACAGAAAAAAAGAATGAAAAAGAAATTCAGCCAGCCTAAGAGACCTCTGGGACAACATTTAATGCACCAAAATTTGCATTATAGGGCTCCCAGAAGAAGAGAGAGAAAGAACCTGAGAAAATATTTGAAGAGATAAATAGCTGAAAACTTCCCAAACATGGGAAAGGAAACAGTCAACCAAGTTCAGGAAGCACAGAGAGTCCTAGGAAGGATAAACCCAAGGAGAAACACATTGAGAAACAGTAATCAAACTGACAGAAATTAAAGACAGATAAAATATTAGAAGAAACAAGGGGAAAATGACAAATAACATACAATGGAACTTCCATCAGGCTATCAGCTGATTTCTCAACAGAAACCTTATAAGCCAGAAGGGATTGGCATGATATATGTACATGATGAAAGGGAAAAACCTACAACTAAGAATGCTTTACCCAGCAAGGCTCTCGTTCAGATTTGATGGAGAAATCAAAAGCTTTCCAGACAAGCAAAACTTAAGAAAATCCAGCACCACTAAAGCAGCTTTACAACAAATGCTAAAGGAACTTCTTTAGGCAGGAAACACGAGAGAAGGAAAAGACCTACAGAAAACAAACCGAAAACAATTAAGAAAATGGTAACAGGATCATGTGTGCTGTGTTGTGCTTCGTTGCTCAGTCGTGTCTGACTCTTTGCAACCCCATGGACTGTAGCCTCCCAGGCACCTCTGTTCATGGGGATTCTCCAGGCAGGAATACTTGCATGGTTTGTCATGCCCTCCTCCAGGGGATCATCCCAACCCAGGGATTGAACCCAGGTCTCCTGCATTGCAGGAGGATTCTTTAAAAAAAAAAAAAAAAAAAAAGCTAATAGGATCATACATATCAATAATTACGTTAAATATAAAAGGATTAAGTGCACCAAGATTGGCTGGGTGGATGAAAACATGTATGTGTATGTATGTATGAGGTTGAGTAAGCTCTAGGAGTTGTTGATGGACAGGGAAGCCTGGCGTGCTGCAGTCCATGGGGTCGCAAAGAGTTGGACATGACTGAGCGACGGAACTGAACTGAACTGAAGAATGAGATTCTACATTTTAGAATCCTATCTTTAATATATTCAGGCAGATATAAACATAAATAACCTTTACCATAATAATACAGTAATAAATTTTAACTATTAACAGTATGGTAGTAACAGTAGTAGAGGTAATAATACTTGAAGTAGTGATCATATATTTCTCTCACTATGGTCATAATCCTAATTGTTGTCAGTTCTACTCTACAGGACCTGTACAGAGCAATTTCATTTGAAAGTTTTTCTAATATATGATCCAACATATAGGTATTCTTCTATGGGAGGCCAGTACTGTCCTGTCTGAATCACTTTCTTAACGAAACAGCCCAAGGTAATCTCAATACTGGAATGAGAACAAAACCCTAGTTCTCAGCTCATGATTCCTTCTTGCATATCTGGTCTCTTGATCTTTAAAACTTGGACCTGGCTCAATTATCTTAAGACTTGAATTTCTTCCTTGGTGCTATCCATAATACTTGCTGAGATTGCAATTAAAATAAAATTATTTTGTAGTATTGCAACCCAAATATGGTACTTTCTTCATCTTACAAGATCTTTTCATGTAAACCTACAAATGTTCATTGCATAGTGGCCAAAGGAAAGGAAAATCATCCTAGTATTAATAATTATTTGCCACACATGTCTATAACTTGAGTGAATAGGTAAACTTTCTAAATGTAATACTAATGCCATTTCAACATGCACATACGTTGAAGGAGCTTTATTTTTCCTGTGAATATAGCAACTAATGACAATGCTGTCATGCAGTCTGAGTGCAACCAGGAGAGCTAATTACCCTTCACATAGTCATAAATAACAGACTGCTTGGCACTGATTGAAAAATAGGGGGGATTTCCATTTTGCAGAGATGCATTCTATCTTGCAGGGATCAGCCCATCCTGAAATAACTCTGTACCAAACTGCCTTCCATGAGCAGCATGTGAAAAGCTCCATATGCAAGATGTATAGTTGATTCACTTATTATGCAGAGTGAAGTAAGTCAGAAAGAGAAAAACAAATATCATATATTAACACATATATATGGAATGTAGAGAGATGGTACAGATGCACCTATTTACAGAGCAGCAGTGGAGACGCAGACATAGAAAACAGACTTGTGGACACAGTAGGGGACAAATAGAAAGAGTAACATTGACATGTGTACATTATCATATGCAAAGTAGTATTGCCCATGGGAATTTGCTGTATGATGCAGGGAGCTCAAACCTAGTGCTCTGTGACAACCCAGAGGGGTGGGATGGGGTGGGAGGTGGGAGGGAGGATCAAGAGGGAGGGGGCATATATATGCCTGTGGCTGATTCATGTTGATGTATGGTAGAAGCAAATGCAATATTGTAAAGCAATCATTCTCCAATTAACAATAAATGAATTTTAAAAAGATGCATAGTTTATGACAACTCCATGGACAAAAGGAACTTTAATGTCTTATTCACTACCGTAGTCCCAGGAGCTAGAGCAATAATTGGTATGTGACACGTTGATCAATAAGTATATGTTTAGTGAATCAAGGAATGAGTGCCACTTCATGGAACTCTCTTATTACAGCTCTTTTCTCTCAAGGTATTGTACCTTTCAACATCTACTTAACCTCTCAAATGATTTCTAGATTCAACACTAATTCTTTATTAAAACTTGCTCTGAGTTTTAATTCACAATAAGAAAGAGGATGCAATAACACCTTTATTTATCACATGAATTTGAATATCTAATACTTATTTCTTTAAAAATGTTTTAATTATTATTATTTTTTACTTTTTATTGAAGTGTATTTGATTTAGAATGTTTCTGTTTTCAGTTATATTTCTTTTTCCATGTTCTTTTCCATTATAGGTTATCACAGCATATTGAGTATAGTTCCCTGTGCTATACAGTAGGTTTTTGTTGGTTTCTATTTTATATATAGCAGTATGTATCTGCTAATCCCAAACCCCTGATTTATTCCTCCTTTCCTTTCCTCTTTGGTAATCAGCATGTTGCTTCCTATGTCTGTGATTCTATTTCTGTTTCATAAATAAATTTATTTGTATCATTTTTTTCAGATTCCACATGTCAGTGATATCACATTTGTCTTTATCTGACTTACTTCACTTTGGATGATACCTCTAGGTCTAATAATCATTTCTGACTTAAAATACTATGAGAGCAAAAATGAATGAGAACATGTACTATTTCATCAGTACTTACTTCTCAACATACATTTCCTTTTCTACTTTTGGTACAATCTCTTCTAATAAAGCTAAAATACTTTTAGCTTCTAGCATATGTCATATTCACTCTCATTTCTAGGTCTTTGAGTACCTGTAGACACCTTTTCATTTCTGTCCTCTACCCTAAAAAGGAAGTCTTCCCTGATAGCCCTCAAACATGTTAGGTGTTTCTCCCTGTACGTTTACGTACTTATTGCACTTTAAGTGCCTGGAGGTTTTGTTTGGTTGTTTTTTTTCCGGTGTCTCTTCCCAGTCTCCCTAGACTTTTAGATATAGAAAGGAATTGATGTGTGTCTGTTTCTAAGTTCCCAGAGAAAATCAATAAAAATATCCACTTTGAGGATCAATGTGTGTTGAATTTAGAGTATTGGAAACAAAAATCAAATTAGTATCTTAGTTTTACAGGTGAGGAGATATAATAATGTCCTCAAAATCTCAGAGCCAGCTGATGACAGAACTAGAATAACCACTCAGGATTCATTACTGTACCCCCAACCCCAGGGCTCTTCATTGCACACCATATTACTCTTTTCCCAGCATAGCCCTACTCTCATAAGGACCAAGGACTTAAATCAAAATGTTCAAACTCTAATGGTGGCAAAAGTTTAAACACTAGTTAAAAAATAGAAGCCACAGGTCTTTCCCTAGAGTTTATGATTTAAGAAATTTGCCAGTAAATTCTTATTGTGTAACTGATCTTGAATTTATTCTATACATATACTTAAAAGTATATTAAGAACATACTCAAGATAACTACACTTGAGAACCTGCTATGTGCCCTTTTCCTATATACAATTTTATAAATATTTTACAAATGTTGACACTTTATAAATATTCACTTATGTGATTATCATACAATCCAGCAAAAAATGGTTTGCTATTCCCATTTAAGAAATCTGTATGTGACTCAAGAGGCAACACTTAGAACTGGACATGGAAAAACAGACTAGTTCCAAATTGGGAAAAGAGTAGGTCAAGGATGTATATTGTCACCCTGCTTATTTAACTTACATGCAGAGTCCGTCATGGAAAATGCCAGGGTAGATGAAGCACAAGCTGGAATCAAGAATGGTGGGAGAAATATTAATAAACTCAGATATGCAGATGACACCACCCTTATGACAGAAATCGAAGAGGAACTAAAAAGCCTCTTGATAAAAGTGAAAGAGGAGAGTTAAAAAGCTGGCTTAAAACTCAACATTCAAAAAACTGAGATCATGACATCTGGTCCCCTCACTTCATGGCAAATAGTTGGGGAAACAATGGAAACAGTGACAGACTTTATTTTCTTGGGCTCCAAAATCACTGCAGATGGTGACTGCAGTAATGAAATTAAAAGACACATGGTCCTTGGAAGAAAAACTTATGACAAACCTAGATAGTGTATTAAAAAACAGAGATATTACTTTGCTGACAAACGTCTGTCTAGACAAAGCTATGGTTTTTCCAGTAGTTATGTATGGATGTAAGAGTTGGACCATAAAGAAAGCTGAGTGCCAAAGAATTGATGCTTTTGAACTGTGGTAATGAAGACTCTTGAGAGTCCCTTGGACTGCAAGGAGATCAAACCAGTAAATCCTAAAGGAAATCAGTCCTGAATATTCTTTGGAAGGACTGATGCTGAAGCTAAAACTCCAATACTTTGGCCACCTGATGGGAAGAACTGGCTCATTGGAAAAGACCCTGATGCTGGGAAAGACTGAAGGCAGGAGGAGAAGGGGATGACAGATGGATGGATGGCAACACCAACTAGATGGACATGAGTTTGAACAGACTCCAGGATTTGGTGATGGACAGGGAAGCCTGGCATTGCAGTCCATGAGGGAGGAAAGAGTCAGACACGACTTAGCGACTGAACTGAGACTCCCATTTTACAGATGACAAAACAGATTAAATTGAGCAATTTAACCAAGTACATTCATCTAGTTAATGGACACGGGGAGTAGTAATCTAAGTCTGTCTTTAATAAAGTATACACTTTCATATATTTTGCATTGTTTTTGTTTTTCATTTATGCCAAAAAATAACATCCTTTATATTCAACTATATAACAATCCCCATTGTTAAGAGCTAAGCTTCATTTACTCCTTTGACATTTTAAATCATGAACAAAAGAGAAACTAGGAAAACTCTTCATTTTTGTTGTTTCCAAATGTCAGTGGATGTGTATATGCTGCTGGTATAGGGCAGTTTCAAATATTGCATTTATTTTTAAATTTTTAATCAGCATCTGATTTGTTTTGTCATTTAAGTTTCAATTGACTTCTCTGTGAAAGAGAGTTGCCCCTTGGATTAGGCTGCCAAAGCCCACACAGTTTGGCTAGAAAATGGGATTCTCTATTTAATTTTGCTTTGTGGCCTGTTATATGAAAACAAGTGACCTTTACACTTTGCAAACCTGAAACTTGGCCATCCTTTAATATATTCCCTTCCTTTATTGCCTTGTATATGAGCAGGAAAGACAGAATGTCTTCATACAAATTTAAACTCCTCTCAGCCTGGATGTCAGCAGAACCCCTACATTTTTTGAAGAGTAAATCAATGTTCTCTAAGATTAAAGCTTCGAGGCACAGTAAATCCTCCATAGCGTGATAACTAAGACCTCACTCATATCTGTGGACTGAAAATGTTGCCAGGCTCCACATCACATCTTTGTTGTTCAAGAATTAATACTGTACCACTCTAGTGGTTTCAAAAGATTGTTATATCATCATGCAACTTCTTGGGTGTTACCGATTTTCAAGGGCACCAGTCTACCATTCAAACAGTAGTCAAATACCCTCATACACTCTTAAATATCACCTTTAACTTTTACATTGTATCTATTCAGTATCTATAAAATTATGAAATCCCCTACGCCAGGCACTTAATAGGAAACTTGGTTTGAGCTACATGAGAAACACACTCTGAGATGAGAATTCATGTACAGGAAACTTATAAGTGATCAATACCTAGAGGCAAGCAAAGTAGCATAGAGCTTTGAACGGAGTGGAATTATGATGCAGTTGTACTAGAAGCCTCCTTCCATTGCATGGTGGATTCTGGAATTAGAATGCTCCTTCAGAGTTGTCCCACTTTGAGAGAGATTAATGGATTTAACCAACTCACTGGGCAGTCAGTAAGGTAAGCTCTTCCCTGGGAATAGATGTGAGCTGAGCAAAGCCACTTTCTTCAGCAACAGGCAGTTTCCAGAGAAGGAGTCAGTTGAGAGCCATCAGCTGCCACCATTCCCAACACTTGGGGGGCTGTGTGCCTCTATCATGATGGGAGGAAAAGGGCAGCCCCCCACAGCACCCACCAGGACAGGTGTCAAATATTTATGGCACAAATGAATAAATGTGCACTGGTATTGTGCCATAGGTGAAAAAGAGAGAGCAGAGAAATTCAGTTCATGCCTTCAGAGTCATTTCCAATCAGTTGCTCAGTCATGTCCAACTCTTTGCAACCCCATGAACAGCAGCACACCAGGCTTCCCTACCCATCACTAACTCCTGGAGCTTGCTCAAACTCATGTCCATCAAGTCAGTGATGCCACCCAATCGTCTCATCCTCTGCCGTCCCCTTCTCCTCCTGCTTTCAATCTTTCCTGGCATCAGGGTCTTTTCTAATGAGTATGAAAAGGGGGACTATTACTTTATGCCATATGCAAAGAACAAACTGACTCTGAATTCTGAATTTCAGCCCTAAAACCATCAAACATACTTTGTCACCACCAGAAAATTATTTATATTTTTATAAATCCTTCTAAAATATATTGCCCAAACGGCTACTGTATATCCATTCAAGATAAAATCCAAGAAACTGAAAGAAAGAAAAATATAATCCTTGTTTAAAAATTGGGCCAAGATATGTGGATCAAATGGTAAAGGACCCACCTGCCAGTGAAGGAGATGCAGGAGGTACCAGGTTTGATTCCTGGGTTGGGAAGATCCCCTGCAGAAGGAAGTCAACCAACTCCAGTACCAGCCATCCCCATGGTTGTTTTCCCAACTCTACTTTATCATTTCCAGATGGGACTAGATCACCATCTCCTAAAGGTCCTTCCTGTTTCTTACAAAGGTTCTCATACCCCATCTTTAAGCAGTCTTTCTCACTGAGGCCTCATTTAATCTACCATTCAAATCAAAATTTATTATTCCTCTACTTAAACACCATACTATGTTCTAAAATCCTTTGCATGCCCATCAAATCTTCTGAGACAGCTCCTTTCTGCTTCTCTTTTTTCCCCTAGAAGTTCCACCCACCTTTATATACCACAGTCTATCCTGAATGTGTTCATTTATTTAGCATTTATATATTGTTACACACATATATTGTGTGGTTAGGGATATAGGGAATAGTAAATATGATAAGAGAAATGTACAGGGAGACTTCCAGGACAGGCAAAACTTTTCTTCTGCTTGGCATGCCCTTTTTGTTTCTGAATGAGGTAAACATGTATGCATTTTTTCAGAAAACCACCTGCCTGAGATAGAGCATACTCTATATCTTCCTTCTAAAATATTCCATCTATTATCCACCCAGCCACGATGAGTGATTCCACATTCTTTTCTTGGGCCATTGTATTCCGTGTGTGTATGTCTCTATACTACACTATAGATTTAAGCATTTTAAAATTTAAAATGCCTTTTATATATCAAAAATATAAATAATTTCAAATCTATGGATATATATGTCTGTATACATATACATATGTGAATGTGTATAGATATATAACCATATATATGTGGAGTGTTATATATATATATGTTTTAAATGTATATATTTGAAGCATTATTATACGTAGCTATGAACTCACAACTATGCTTAAGTACTAGAACATTACTGCTATTATTACATCAGTCTATATGTTTCATCCTTGGACTATTTTTTAATTTTATCCCAGAGGTATCACTAGCCTGAAATTGTGTTTATAGTCATCCACATTTTGTTACTATAAATATGTGTGCTTTTATTCTTTAGCAATGTACCATTTACTTTGCATGAATTTGGATATTTTAACATGCAACATAATGATATAATATATAATGACTTAATAGTGAAAATAAATAAACTACACATAACACCAAGGATAAATTTTAGCAACATAATGTTGAATGAAAAAGCAAACTGTTAACAGACTACATATAGTAGTATGCTGTTATTTTTATTGCAATCTATTTAAACTATTTTATTTGGGTATCTTTCCCCTAGACTACTAGTTCTTTGAGGACAAATTCATTTGAAATTTATCTTTGTAATCTCCATATTTCCCAAGCACCTAACATGGTGCTCAACACATCAGATGCAGTCAATGCATTTTTTTTTTAATTGAGTTGTACTCATCAATTCACATCCATTCTAATTTCTGATCATGGCCTGGATTCTGTGTTATCTGAAATCTCCTATTTTGATTTGACTCTGGATTTCAGTCTCCTTCCAAACCTGATATTGCTCCATGTAATATACTTTGACATACCATCTCTCTATCTTTCTCTATGTCTGACTTTAAACTGGTCCTGTTTATAATTTTGCAACCACTGATAAGACCAGCAGATAGAAGAAATCCTTGACCAATCTGTCCTTTGACGTATAGTGCCCTTATCTGTTTGCCCTACTTAATAGTGTAAGATGTGCAAAATCAGTATGTATACAGTTCTGAATAATTACAACTACCCAGCATCAATGACACTTCATTCCAAGTGTATCAATCCTCTTAACAGAAATGGCAATGTGATTCTCTTTGGAAACTGCATGGTATTATCACCCATCCAAATTAGTCATAGGTTCCTAGAACAGCCTTATGACATGGAAGGAAATGGAAAATTTTTTTATCTCAACAATTCACCAAGGGTAGGAATTGTTTCTATAGCACTACCTTCATATATAATCTTTCAGATTCAACTTGAATGTCTTTAAGGACACAGAGCTCATAGTGTTGAAGTTGGTCCTTTCATTATTAAATGATTCCAACTGGCCAAAATTCTTTCTTCCATTCAAGCAAAATACAACTAACCTGTATTTTTCATTTCTATGTTGTCTTTTTTTTTTTTTTTTTCCTGCTGAAGGTAATGCAGTTTAAGTAAACAGTGAAGACTTTGAAGCTGGACTTTTGCTTGAACCCCTGTTCCATGAGTAACCTTAGCCAACCCTCTTGGAATTTCACAGTCTCAGTTTTCTCATCTACAAATGAAGGTAAAACAACCACCCAAGAACATACCTTAAAATATACTGGGTCCCCAGTGAATGCCAGTCTCCTTTAATACAAATCACACACTCTTTCAAAAATAATGATGTTAAACTATGGTCACATCTGTGGTCGCTTATGCTGCAGTCGCTTTTGCATACTACCGTTTTCTCCTTCTCATTCAATTTACCTAATGACTAATAGTCACTCCATCCACAACATGTCTGTGCCTCCCCTACAGCCAGGAGCCTCTTCTACCAAGAAATCCAGCAAAGGAAAGTAGGAGGAAACCACATTGATGCAGGAATGTGCAGGACTGTCCAGGAGAATAGTGTGTGTGTTAGTTGCTCAGTCGTGTCCAACTCTGTGACCCCATGGACTGTAGTCTGCCACGCTCCTTCGTCCATGGATTCTCCGGGTGAGAATACTGGAGTGGGTAACCATTTCCTTTTCCAGGGGATCAGTTTGATCCAGGGATCGAACCCAGATCTCCCACATTCCAGGCAGATTCTTTACTGTCTGAGCCACAGGGAAGCCACCGTGTTAAAATTCAGAATACGCTACTTACTGGCTGGAGTGTAAGGCAATTCATTTCGTGCTTCAATCTCTCTTTCTTTATCTACATCATGAAGATAAAAATACCTCCATTGTGTGTCTATTCTGAGGGTTAAAAGAGAAAAATCTATAAACCACTGCTTAGAAGTCTCCTAGCAACATAGTAGAAGTTCAGGAAATGGTAGTTACTATTGTTATTTTGTCCACTGACACTGCATTCTCATCTTCTTGGAATATAAAGAAGTTAACATTTATTTATTTCCTCCTTGGGAGAAAAGTTATGACCAACCTAGACAGCATATTAAAAAGCAGAGCCATTACTTTGCCAACAAAGATCTGTCTAGTCAAAGCTATGGTTCTCCCAGTAGTCATGTATGGATGAGAGTTGGACTATAAAGAAAGCTGAGCACCAAAGATTTGATGCTTTTGAACTGTGGTGTTGGAGAAGACTCTTGAGAATCCCTTGGACTGCAGGGAGATCCAACCAGTCCATCCTAAAGAACATGAGTCCTGAATATTCATTGGAAGGACTGATGCTGAAGCTGAAACTCCAATACTTTGGCTACCTGATGTGACTCATTTGAAAAGACCCTGAAGTTGGAAAGATTGAAGGCATGAGGAGAAGGGGATGACAGAGGATGAGATGGCTGGATGGCATCACTGGCTCAATCGACACGAGTTTGAGTAAACTCCGAGAGTTGGCAATGGACAGGGAGGCCTGGCGTGCTGCAGTCCATAGGGTCACAAAGAGTTGGACATGACTGAGCAATTGAACTGAACATTTACTCTCGCTATTTAAGTTAATTATTCCAGTTCTCCTTGGCTTAGAGCAGGGGTTCTTAACCTCCACGCTGCAAACTGGTACAGGTTCCTGTCCTGTGAGGGAAGGGGGACACAGCAGAAGGTGAGTGGCAGGTGTGCAAGTGAAACTTCATCTGTGACCTCCCACTGCCAGCATTACCACCTGACCCACGCCCCTCTCCAGCCCAGTCCCTGTGAAAACTGCCTTAGGAAACTGGTCCCCGGTGCCAAAGATGTTGGGGACCACTGGTAGACGACCACTCCCACCACCATAATCATACCTTAAGTTATCCAATAAATCAGGGGCTTTATACATTCCAGAGGGTCCTGTCTTATTTCCAAACACACTGTGGAAGGATACCTGGAGAATCAGAATCATTCATGATGGGGCTACCATTTTTTGCCACGAGTGGTAATTTTTTCTGCTGCCTCATGGTATAAAACTCATGAATAATAGATGCCCTCGCTGTTTGAGTAGGTCTTTTCCCAGCACAGAGAAGATGTGGAAGTAACTGCTCAGGATGTTGTCAGAGAGAAAGAATGCCACTCCCCTGAAGCATATGCTCTGCTGGGGTTATCTTGTGTTGCCATGTGCCTGGTCACAAGATCGACTCCCACAAAAATCATGTGACCTCCTTCTGACAGTCTCCTCAAAACAGAGACAAATTATATGATCTCTGGGGTCTTTTTCTTTCATATTTATCATTTGTTGATTTTACTTATGAAACACTACAGAATATTCAAGTTTATATGCCACAGAAGCCTGTAGGTCACATAGCTACCAGCAATTCCAGAACTCAGCTTTTCCACAGTCATGATTGTGCCAGTAATTAACATTCATTGTTACAAACCGGATATTTCGACCATTGTGAAGTTGATAATAACAAAAATACTTTTTTTTTTCCCCTGGTTGTTGGGAATTTTGCCTCCCTGATAGATTAGAAACTTTTAGAAACAGCAATCTTGTCTGATTCAATTTCATTTACTCAGAAGCCAGGATAATTCTTGATCTTCTGTTTCTTCAACCATAAAATGGGAATAATAATAATAAAAATAATAGTAATAACATAAGTCCTTCTCACAGGATAGCTGTAATTAGCAAATGAGATAAAATGTATAACAGTATTACATATATAACAGAAATGTGTTATTACTTCATCTAGGTATGCTAGTTATACGTTTGTCAAAGGATATCCCTTTTACCATTTTAGATTACAATATCCTTCAGGCCAAAGATTAGGCTTTTATCTCCTTAGTCTCTGGTTTCTGAGGTACTACAAAGCTAATTGCTACTTAGTAAATTATATAAATTAATAATGACTAGATATGGACATCAAAATCATATTAATCTCATTTCAGTTTAACTTTTGGTATTGGTTTTTTAGCCATGGATTAAAAACAGCTAAGTAATTTAAAATATCATTGGAATAACTTATAAATGCAGCTATAAATTGAGAATATAGGCAAAATAATGATTCCTTCTATGTATATGTATGGATACATACTGATTATCAAGTAATAGCATTGCTCTACTCATAGGAGTCATTACATTCCACAAACAACTAAATGAAAATCTGAGAGGTTAAGAACCTCACCTAGGTTAACATAACAAATCAGTGACCTAGTTTGGGTATATTAATAGTTATCCAGCATCTAAAGTCCAGTTTTGAGTGTGGCAATTACAAATTAATCAGATTGTAATTTTCTTTAATACCAGAGATGAATTCTTTTTCATACTTAATTTCCCAGTTGTTTTTTATTCAATCTATGCTGCTGATGCTGCTAAGTCGCTTCAGTCGTGTCCGACTCTGTGTGACCCCATAGACGGCAGCCCACCAGCCTCCGCTGTCCCTGGGATTCTCCAGGCAAGAACATTGGAAGTCGCTCAGTCGTGTCCGACTCTTAGGGACCCCATGGACCGCAGCCTACCAGGCTCCTCCATCCATGGGACTTTCCAGGCAAGAGTACTGGAGTGGGTTGCCATTGTCTTCTCCATATTCAATCTATATGTTTTAAAAATTTATTTATTTTTAATTGGAAGTTAATTGTGTTACAGCATCATGTTGTTTTCTACCATACATCAATATGAATCAGCCATAGGTATGTGTATGTCCCTTCCTTCCCACCTCCCAGCCCATCCCACCACTCAAGCTTGTCACAGAGCACCAGGTTTGAACTCCCTACGACACAGAGCGAATCTCCACTGACAATCATTTTTGCGTATGGTAATGTATATGTTTCAGTGCTACTGAAACATAATTCGTCCCACCCTCTATACATTTTATTGTCAGAATTTTCAAGTTTTGTCTTGTGAAATTAGGAACTGTGCTTTATTTGCGTTTTTATTTCCATTGCCTAGATAAACCCCTCCCTGGTAGCCATGGGACATTTGCTCTATTAAATGCCCTTTTCTTTTTCAAAAGTGAAGGAAAACAATGTATGCTCTTTACGTCTCTTTACACACTCCCTGGCACTGCTCCTGGTCCTTTGTCTCTAATGGTCCTCATTGTAATCCTCCACACAAAGACTCACTCCTATGCCAGCATCCTTACTATACAGTTCTGCTAAGTTCTCCACTTATTCTTTCAGATTTCATCAGATTGGAAAACCCTTTTGTCAACTCTAATCCCCCAAACACTATTTTTACCATTAATTAAACTCCTCCTAGAACCCCATTTTCTCTCTCTCTCTCTCTCTCTGTCTCTCTCTCTCTCTCTCGGCCTGGCTACACCCTAAAGCCTAGGTAAGTCAACTCTTCCACAAGTTCTCCTCAGATTTGGAATGAGGAGTCATCTCTCTTCTACCTCTACATTCTCACAAAAATAGACCTATACTAGTGACTCTTGCTTCTTTTTATATCTGCATTTGTCTGTATCCAGAGCTTCCCCAATGGCTCAGTGTGTAATGAATCTGGCTGTCAATGCAAGACACAGGTTCAAACCCTGGCTTGGGTAGATCTCCCAGAAGAGGAAATGGCAGCCCACTCCAGTATTATTGTTTAAAAATCCCATGGACAGAGAGGAGCCTGACGAGCTATAGTCCATGAGGTCCCAAAAGAGTCAGACATGACTGAGCTACGAAGAAAAGCACAGCCCATATCCACGTTTATACCCCATGACATCTTGGGCCAGATAATTTTATAATTCTCTGTTGCAGGACTGACTTCCCTGTGCGTTAGCGGATGTTTAACAACATTCTTGGCTTCTATTCATCAGATACCAGTAGAACATCTCCAGTTGCAATAACTAAAAACATCTCCAGAAATTGCCAGAAGTCCCCTGGAGAAACAAACCTCCCTCTCTCCCCCATTGGGAACTTTCAATTTAAGTCTTCCTTCACATCCATATTCATATCTACTTTTAAGTTGAGGAGGAACATCGACTGATTTGTCTTCATCTATGTTAGGCACTAGGCCAACAGCATACGTTCTCTGTTTTAATTTTTATAATGATCCTAAGTGGGACAATTAGCACCAATTTAGACATTCAAAAAGTACAGCTCAGAGAGATAACTCACAACAAAATATACTGCAGCATGTGCCTGGTACCCAGCAACTTAGGAAGGGCAGGCTTCCTGTTCTTTTCACCTTACCTTTCTACCTCTCATAGGACCTATTGTGTCATTGTTATATAATGATAATAAAAATAATAAATTGGTAAAGTAAAATGAACATTCTTAGATTTATCATTTGAGTTGTACACGCTCCCTGGGTTTCACATTTTCTGAATTAGCATCACCTATGAATTGCCTATCTATTCCTTAACCCCGCTATAATTATATTAAGTATGTAAATGGGATATAATAGTATTACTTAAGTGTATGACTTAATAACACAACTGCGTTAATCTTTCTGTCTGTCTTCAAGTTTTGACATCATGGTATAATTAAAAACACATGAGCTTTCAGAATCAATAAGATGTTAAATTTAAATTCTGATTCCATGCCTAACTAGTTAATGTGGCATTTACTTCAAAAAAGAAACATTTCTGTGGTTGGTACAAAGAATAGATGAAAACCCCAATCCTGACTATCTAGAGACTTATACTCTAGTAAAGGGGGGCAAAACCTGAAAAGAAATTAATTCAAATGCAGAGATATAACATTAAAATCATGTGCAGAATACAGCTCTGGCACAGAGGAGGGAAGGGTTAGCCTTCTCAGGTTAGGGTGGAGAAACTTCCAGGAGAGTCAGTGTTCATGGTAAGTGATAAGGGATTGACAGAGGCAAAAGACAAGCATCTTCAACCTTCAGGATCTCAGTTTCACAATTTGTAAAACAAGGATAATTACATCTGCCTCATAAGGTTGCTATGAGTACTAAGTGAGGTAGGACTATGTATATCGGAGACTTGGACAGGTGGTAGACATGTGATAAATGTCTTTTTTCCCACTTTCTTTAAAGGGCAGAGGCTGTATCAATAATACTTTTTTTTTTTTTTAATGGGCTACCTATTTTAAGAACAGAGGGGAATAAGAAGATAAATAATTTTCATAGATTACAAAATTGGCTCACTCCCTTCTTTAGATACTTAGAGAAAATCTTCAGATTCTTTTTACATTAAAAATTCCCCAGGGAAGATGAGCTGGTTTTATATTCCATTTAAAAATATTGTAATATTGTATGATATTTTTATCAGAAAAAAAAGGCATCTTTCTCACAAGCCTTCCCATGACCTTCTCTCTTTCCTCTTAAAAACAAAAAAGGCAAAACTATGCAACCTCACTCTACTGGGTTTGCTCTCTGTTCTGCCCAGTAACAGCAAATGTAAGAACAAAATAGAAAATCCTGAAAAGTAAAATCAAATCCCAAGTGCTTTACACTTCTCTCTGAGCCTCAGTGGAGGATTCTAAAGATTGACTCTTCTGTTACTCAAACTGCTTCACCCACTGCCCTCTGAGAGCTCCAGACTCAGGCCATATTTGGCATCTTTATCCCCAAATGTCCCTTGTCATCAAGATAAGTCTTTATTTCTCTTTGTAAAGTGACAGCAGAGATCTGGGAGGATGAAGAATCTTTCCCTACTGAGCTTCAAATAACTCACTTCTAAAGCACTTCCATAATCCTCACTGTGGCCATGAGGTTGTGAAGTCTCAGTATCTCTGACCTTGGTCTTTCTCAGCTCCCATGACCCATGAGGAAAAAGGTTAGCAGCTGGCATTCTTTCATTCATCCCATGTTTACTGGGTACTTGCAGGTGCCAGGTATAATGCTGGGCTGAAGATACTTATGAAGAATTTATTCACTCAATAAATAGCAAGCCAAATATAATCTACTCATTTTAATAGTCACACTCTCTTTTTTTTTTTTTTTTTTTTGGAAAGTGGTCAGTAAAGTGATCACATATTTATGAAACTTTATATTATATTGGACATCTTTACCATCCCAACTTTTAAAGTCTCTGGTCCCAATTGTATGGAAACCAGACCAAATTTATAATGTAGCTCCAGTCTTGCTCTGTAAGAATATCTTTTGCTAAATTTCAGTACAGGATAATTTCTATGATTAGTGAGGATCTGTCTTCAGTTTATTGTATTTAGCTTAGGTTATAAAAGCAGAAAATAGTCACTTGATGTGTGAATGCACTTATATTTCATGATTAACAGAGACTGTTTACAATTGACCTTGAAAATTACTCTCCTCATATATCCAGGGGAGTTTTTTTTGCAAGTATGTTCAGTGACTCCTGTTGGATTTGATCTGAATACACACAAACCCAAAGCTGTACACTTATATCCACATTTTACTCTTGTCAGAGCCCTGAATCAGTAGTAAGTTCCCTTTTTTTTTTAAATTTTATTTTATTTTTAAACTTTACAATATTGTATTGGTTCTGCCATATATCGAAATGAATCCACCACAGGCATACACATGTTCCCCATCCTGCACCCCACTTCCTCCTCCCCCCCCATACCATCCCTCTGGGTCATCCCAGTGCACCAGCCCCAAGCATCCAGTATCATGCATCGAACCTGGACTGGTAAGTACGGTACAGTAACTGAGGGAAGTTCACTAGATTAGGTTGGCTACAGAGGGCTCAACTATTCAGTTTGGTAGATTGAGAAGAGTTGAGGAAAGAACTTGATATTGACTTGAGATATTAACATCTAATGCATCAGATGTAAGGTGTCAGATGATGGAAGTTGAGGGTATCTGAGATTTGGCCAAGCCAGGGGATTGGGAGATCCTGAGATTATAACTGGAAAGCAGCAAGTAGGGCCCAGCCTCCAGGGAAAGGGTTGACAGGACCAAGAGGAGGCTTCCAGTCCCCTCACAGGCCAGAGTCTTTAGTTCCAGGGTCCTTTCCCGGTGGGGACTGGAGACAGAACCTGAGAGTCTGACAGCAGCCTGGATGAACACTGTCACCTGGGTAGTGGATTAGGGGTCCTGAAAGTGCCCAACTTTACTCTTAACCATTCACTTGAGCATGTGGTGTGTAATCCACAGACTATATCTAGATGCCTTGTTACAGTAAGAGAGAATCCCTTCTTCTATTAGGTCAGATTCACGGGAGCCCAGGGGTGAGTCGGGCAGGAATGGCAGAGTGCATGCAGCTATTGGGCAGGATGGAGCTGGCATATGTCATCGATGGTGTATAGATGAAATAAAGGAGGCTCAGGAAAGTTGTGAAAATTCTGAGTTTATGTAACAAACGGTTCAGATACTATTCTGAGTTTACAAACTTACCTGTTATGCAATTTTGCCTCATTGTTGCATATGTATGTGCATGTATTATGTGTGTATATATATATCTACTCTGGCACACAGTATGCACTCCTTAAATGATGGTATAGTGAATGAACACATGATTTAAACGTGAAAGATAGCCAGTCATTCAATAAACGTGTTGAGTGCCAACTACGTGCCTGCATTACTTTAGCCTTTGGTCTAGAGCAGAAAAGAAAGCAGAAAAGGTATCTACTTTTATGAAACTTACATTCATGTGAAGGGAGAAAGTCATGCTCAAGATTCAAACAGTTAAACAGGATAATTTCAAATAATATGAATGCCCTGGACATAATAAAATTGGATACTGTGGTCAGAATTTTGCCTCCATATCAATAAATGCAATTATGACTAAATTCAGATTAATAAAATGTGAAGGGGTCTATTTCTTGCTTCTAGCTCTAATGATAGGTCTATCATTTATTTTCCTTTTCCTAATCATATTTTCTGGTTTGTCTGCTATATCACATTTTCTTTCTATTGTCCCTAAAAAAATCCCATGTTGTTTGTCTAAAATATATCAATGATGTTTCCTTTATATATCTGAAAATTATATAATAGATGAAATTTACACATGTGGAAGAATAGCAGTATATTTGGTGTCCAGGCAGAACTTTCCACTTCAGCGCATCAGGTTATTCAATTCCAAGATAGAGCTTTTCGTAGGTGGTCCCCAATAGAAAGTCCTTTTCCTTCACAAAGAGACAAAGAAGCACGGGGTATTCTTTTTCCAGACATATCCATAGTTCTTGGCCTTGCATTATATACAGACTAGGCTCCAAAATATATCAAGACATTAAATTCACAGATTTCTTTATAAATGCCTTTTGCACAATGCCTAAGCCCAATATGACCAGGGACCACTGGAAGGTTATTATATGTAAAGTTGAAGAGTCTACTGCAAGCAGAAATTTGATTGATAAAAAGGAGAGCCTTTTTTTGCAATACTCTGATTTCTTTTCTTCTACTGAATGTAAGAACAAACAACCTTTAATTCTAGTGTGGACACTCACATTGATAAATCATGAGTCTCATCATATCTCAAGTTTTCTTGTTTGTACATAAAGCGATGTCTAATTACTTTGTAATTCAAAAATAATTACATATTCATATATATTCACATATATAACACTAAGCTTGGCACACAGTATACATTCAATAAATATTTTCTTCCTCTATAAGGAGTTTTGGGTTTAATTTCACACAAGTCACAAACTGAAACCATAAAGATGAAAATAAAGAATATAACATTTGAAAATGTGTAATTTACTGAAAGCACAAGAACCATTAATTGTCAGTGATGGTTCTCATTAAACTCGCAGCATATGTTGCTATTATAAGGATGTTTGTCATGAGCTCCTGAGAGGTCTATTAACAATAAAGCCCTATTATTCCAGATGTTTCACATCCATGTAATACGCCCACAATAATTAATTTGATACGGACTAAATTCATAAATCTAGAAAACTAGAAAGACATGTTACTCACCACAGAAGGCATCTTATATCCTATTTATAATCAGACTGCAATGTTTAAAAATGCCATTAATTACAGGGAAATCCGCTATCATTTTTCTTTATCGCTAGAATGGACTTTGAATTTTCAAGTGATCCATTACCATTATAAAGGCAGCATCTGAACAAACAAAGAGAGGAAGAAAGTGCCCACCACATCTGCTGCTGTGGTCAAGGCCACTCCTCCGGCTGGCATTACTGTTACTGTCTGCTGTACCCACCCCCGCTGTGACCCCCACAGCTGGCATTGGCTGAGCCCCTACTCTGTGCCAGGAACTCTGCTGGGGTTTTGCATATGTGTTGACTTAGCTATATAAAACCTCTTTTAGTTAAAATGTTTCCTAATTCTACAAAGTCTCCCCTTCCTAGAAGATAAAAGCTCAAGGAAGTGAAGGAATTGACCCAAGGTCAAAGCTCCTCAAGAGCTAAGATTTGAACTCAGATCGCTAACCCCCAAAACCAGATCTCTTCCCAACTGACCAAGTTGCCTCTCTGTGGCAATAATAAAAGCTTTCATTTTTGTATGCTTGACCCAACCTGTCAGAGAGTTCTGAGCTAAAGAAAGATAGAAAGCAGACTCTTTAACATAGGGGCTGAAAGTCAAATACCGCGAGTGCCACTCAATGTCGCAATTCCTTTCACAAAAGACTTGACAAATCGCTAACTGGTCACCCAGCATTCATTAAACATTGCACCTCTTGAAAGCAGAGATCTGTCTTCTAGCACCTGTCATGTACTCTGGTCTGTAGAGTCAATGTTTATTGAATGACCGTTTATCACATGGCTGGGGAGCATGCAAGTTTGAGCTTACATAAGAATAGTAATAGAGTTCACATTCATGGCATTGAAGACTGACCATGAGTAAAGGCAGCAGCCAGAAGAAATCATATGTTGCTTTCCAGCCTGAGACCAGTACTGCTAGAACAGCATATGTATTACATAAATAACAGCTATGCTGATAGTTAATATTTAATGAGAACTAGCTATGTATTCATCACCATATTAAGAAATTGAATTCCTGTAACAACTCTATGAGAGAAATACTCTTATTAGTATCCCTAGAATGGAGAATTTAAATAAGAAATTTCATATAACTAGTAATATATGGAAGCCAGAATTCTACAGTTCAGCCTGGCCCCAGAGCCTGCTCGCCACTGCTGTGCTACCGGACATTTGTGAATTCAAGACAAACCAATGGGATACCATGGCACTGGGAGTTGTCATATCTCCTTATGTGCTAAGTCGCTTCAGTCATGTCGGACTTTGCAAGCCCATGAACGGTAGTCCAGCAGGCCCCTCTGTCCATGGGATTCTCCAGGCAAGAATACTGGAGTGGGTTGCAATTTCTTCCTACAGTGTGTCTATTCAATGTTCTTTTTCCATGGGAAAATTACCTAGCAAGCTAAACTGCTTGTCCCTGCCTGTATGAATGAGGGAAAGACTGAAGGAAAAAGACACCATCCAACAACCTTCCGAGGCTGGATACCACGGTGCTAAGACACCTGACACCTTTCAGAACAACTCTCGACTTTCATCCTCACTTGAACTGTTATTGATGGCCATGTGATGCTCATAATTTGGCTTTCAAGTCAAAGAGAGCTGAGCTCAAGTTCAGTTCTGATGCCATTTATTTATTTAGTGTGTATGTCCATTCATGTTTTACATTTTTTTTCTTATTGAACTGTAGTTGATGCACACTATTATATGTTACTGGTGTACAATATAGTGATTCACAATTTTTAAAAGTTATACTTCATTTATAGTTATTATAAACTATTGGCTATATTCCCTGTGGTATACAGTATATCCTTGAAGCTTATTTTTAATTTATTTCCTGGTAGTTTATTTTACACAGGATAATTTTTTACCTATTAATCCCCTGCCCTTATGGTGTCCTCTCCCCACTGGTAACCACTAATTTGTTCTCTATAAATGTGAGTCTGTTTCTTTTTCATTATATTTACTAGTTCATTGTATTTCTTTAGATTCCACATATAAGTGATACCATACAATATTTGTCTTTCTTTCTTTGACTTATTTCACTTTAGCATACTACCCTGCAAGTCTATTGATGTTGCTTAAAATTCAAAATTTCAATATGTTTTTATGGCTGAGTAACATTCCATAGCTTTTTTATTCATTCATCTGTTGATGGACATTTAGGTTTCTTCCATATCTTGGCTATTGTAAATAGTGCTGCTATGAACATTGGGGTGCATGTATCTTTTCAAATGAGTGTTTTTATTCCTTCTGGACACATACCCAGGAGTGGAATTGCTATGTGACCTGGGTCAGCCCAAGACCTTCAAATCCTCGATGTGTAAAAGGTATGTAATTATAATGACTATCCACATCAGAGGACACTGGAAAATATTAAACAAGATAATGCATGCAAATTATTAGTATAATTCTCACAATATGTTTAAATGTATATATAAATATTACCTGTAATTACTAGTCTTCCTTTTACAGATGAGAAATGAGAGGGTTTGAAACATCAGTCAGGTGCTCAGTGAAGTTTGTGGAATGAAGGGACACATGAATGAATGAATACACAGATGTTAATGAAGAAAGTTCTCCTCAGTCTTATTTCCAAGGGGTGACAGCAAAGAAAAGAAATTTCTTTTATTAGCTTCAGAGACATGGTCATTTTACAAATGTTACAAAGTCCCTCAGCTCCTGTGTCAAGTGCCAGCCCTAATCATTTGTATGCCCTGGATGGATCTGCCCTCTGCTGAACTACCATCCATGGCTAGAGTGTCATGGTGGCAGGTGTCTATTCCTCCCAATATCCTGTGATATAAAACAAAGTGAAATGAAGACAAATAATCAAGGGGTCCATCTTCTGTCTCTGCTTTCATAGCGATAATATTTTGCTGGAAGTTGTCCACAGCCATTATGATATTTTGCTCATATATCTTTACAAGTTGTCAAAGCTTTTCATGTATATTCTCTGACAATGTGATTGTCACAATCACCTGGTGAGTTAAGTTGCTAGGGTGTCAGACTCTCTCTTCCTCAATATGGAAAATGAGGCTTGAAGCTTTTATGTGAACTGAGTCAAATTACACACTATGGCTTCCCAGGCTCTCCTGCATTCACAATGAAATCTTAATTCCTTTCCATGACCACCAGTATGAACTTGCTCCTCGTCTAACCTCTCTGCAGGCCACTCTCTCCCTTGTTTATCATGCTCCCATGATATAGCTTTCATTTGAAAGAAACCAGGTTCTCAGATCATATCTGCCTCAGGGTCCACATATGGTCCGAGGACAAAGAGGCAGCAGAGCCACAGTCCTGGGCAGAACACACCCGGGATATTCAGGAGAGAGTGAGGCACAGACTCCATGCAGAAATCAAGACAGTTCTGCTCTGGAATTCTATCGAGGCTTCTTCAGATCCCAAATGTGGGTCATTGAGGAACAGACAAGCAGACCATTTAGGAGTAACTATGAAGAAAGTAGGGAAAACCACTAGACCATTCAGGTATGACCTAAATCAAATCCCTTATGATTATACAGTGGAAGTGAGAAATAGATTTAAGGGGACTAGATCTGATAGACAGAGTGCCTGATGAACTATGGACTGAGGTTCATGACATTGTACAGGGGACAGGGATCAAGACCATCCCCATGGAAAAGAAATGCAAAAAAGCAAAATGGCTGTCTTGGGAGGCCTTACAAACAGCTGTGAAAAGAAGAGAAGCAAAAAGCAAAGGAGAAAAGAAAAGATATAAGCATCTGAATGCAGAATTCCAAAGAATAACAAGAAGAGATAAGAAAGCCTTTCTCAGCGATCCATGCAAAGAAATAGAGGAAAACAACAGAATGGGAAAGACTGGAGATCTCTTCAAGAAAATTAGAGATACCAAGGGAACATTTCATGCAAACACTGGCTCGATAAAAACAGAAATGGTATGGACCTAACAGAAGCAGAAGATATTAAGAAGAGGTGGCAAGAATACACAGAAGACTGTACAAAAAAGATCTTCACGACCAAGATAATCATGACAGTATGATCACTCACCTAGAGTTAGACATCCTGGAATGTGAAGTCAAGTGGGCCGTAGAAAGCATCACTACAAACAAAGCTAGTGGAGGTGATGGAATTCCAGTTGAGCTATTTCAAATCCTGAAAGATGATGCTGAGAAAGTGCTGCACTTAACATGCCAGCAAAATGAGAAAAGTCAGCAGTGGCCACAGGACTGGAAAGGTCAGTTTTCACTCCAATCCCAAAGAAAGGCAATGCCAAAGAATGCTCAAACTACTGCACAATTGCACTCATCTCACATGGTAGTAAAGTAATGCTCAACATTCTCCAAAACAGGCTTCAGCAATATGTGAACTGTGAACTTCCAGATGTTCAAGCTGGTTATAGAAAAGGCAGAGGAACCAGAGATCAAATTGCCAACATCCACTGGATCATCGAAAAAGCAAGAGAGTTCCAGAGAAACATCTATTTCTGCTTTATTGACTATGCCAAAGCCTTTGACTGTGTGGATCACAATAAACTGTGGAAAATTCTTCAAGAGATGGGAATACCAGACCACCTGATCTGCCTCTTGAGAAACCTGTATGCAGATCAGGAAGCAACAGTTAGAACTGGACATGGAACAACAGACTGGTTCCAAAAAGGAAAAGGAGTACATCAAGGCTGTATATTGTCACGCTGCTTATTTAACTTATATGCAGAGTACATCATGAGAAACACTGGGCTGGAAGAAGCACAAGCTGGAATCAAGATTGCCAGGAGAAATATCAATAACCTCAGATATGCAGATGATACCACCCTTATGGCAGAAAGTGAAGAGGAACTAAAAAGCCTCTTGATAAAAGTGAAAGAGGAGAGTGAAAAAGTTGGCTTAAAGCTCAACATTCAGAAAACAAAGATCATGGCATCTGGTCCCATCACTTCATGGGAAATAGATGGGGAAACAATGGAAACTGTCTTTTTGGGCTCCACAATCCCTGCAGATGGTGACTGGAGCCATGAAATTAAAAGACACTTACTCCTTGGAAGAAAAGTTATGACCAACATAGATAGCATATTGAAAAGCAGAGACATTATTTTGCCAACAAATTTCAGCCTAGTCAAGGCTATGGTTTTTCCAATGGTCATGTATGGATGTGAGAATTGGACTGTGAAGAAAGCTGAGCACCGAAGAATTAATGCTTTTGAACTGTGGTGTTGGAGAAGACTCTTGAGAGTCCCTTGGACTGCAACGAGATCCAACCAGTCCATTCTGAAGGAGATCAGCCCTGGGTGTTCTTTGGAAGGAATGATGCTAAAGCTGAAACTCCAGTACTTTGGCCACCTCATACGAAGAGTTGACTAATTGGAACAGACTCTGATGCTGGGAGGGATTGGGGGCAGGAGGAGAAGGGGACGACAGAGGATGAGATGGCTGGATGGTGTCACCGACTCGATGGACGTGAGTTTGAGTGAACTCCGGGAGATGGTGATAGACAGGGAGGCCTGGCATGCTGCGATTCATGGGGTTGCAGAGTAGGACACAACTGAGAGACTGAACTGAACTGAACTGATGGGGCAATAAAGTTTGATGGTAATTTTCTTTGACAATCTTTGCAAAAATACCCAGAGAAGAAAACGAACATTATTCAGTACTTGATGGGTCATGTCTTCTTAACTTTACATATGAGTTACATTACAAGAAAATAGTTTGGATGGTAGAAAATAACTTGTCCAAAGAGGCACAGCTTCTACGTGCCAAGCTGATCTAAATACAAGTTGATTAAGTTCAACTACACATGCTATTTCCCCTCTAAAAGGGTGACTTGATGCTACATTTCTATGATTGCTCAACTAGGCATTGTCAGGACCTTACTAAAGACAAGATTGGTTTAAGAATAGGAAGGGTGTGAAACATGGAGGAGGAGTTAGCTGGCCATATAACTGGGGAATACAACTCAGAGCTGGAAACAGGACAGCCTCAAGGAAATGGTTTTAGATAGCAGGTTATTTGTGAAATAAAATTATAGAAAAACCAGTGCTTGAATAAAATTGTGCATTTCCACTTGCTTTACCTTACTGTACATTAACAGAAGACATTAAAAAAAAAAGCTTTACCTATCTTCAATTCTATTTCTATCGTTGAAGACAAACAGTAAAATTTAATTATATCTTAAAGACTTGTCATCCAAAGATGACTTACAATGGATTTTCTAGTGTTTTATACTAAGGAAATCTGCTCCCTGATTGAAGTATGTGGATAAAACATTCTGAAAAACAGTGTGAAACAGAAAATGTCTGGGCTTCAGAATTCTTACCTCCTGCATTTGCTGAACAATCTTAGAACATTTAGGAACCTACTTATTTTGCTCATCTCAAAATGGGTGAAATTCTAGTGTCTATTTTCAGGGTTACTAGTAAAATATAAATAATACATGTAATTTTTTTTCTATCAAATATTGAAGTCCAGCATGTCTAAACAATGCATACTTATTGGTGGTGTTTTTTTTTTCCCCTAAGTAATTAACTACCTATATTAATTCTAACTGTGTTTAATGTTGCTCTATAAGAATAGGATCACTATTGCTTATTGACAACAGTCTTCAAAAATTATTGAAAATAATATAGCAATAAGTAAATAAACAATGCTTACAAAAACTGTCACCTGATTGTATTAATATTTTGTGATCAGTTAATCCCTTTTAGTAGAAAATGGTATGGTTCAAGTTGCAAAACCTTCCATTTTATACATTTATTGTAAAAAATAAAAAAAATTCTCTCTTACTTCATTCTTTTCTTTTAGAACTACCTCAAATTCTGATTATCTTCATAAAGCATTTGGAAATGTGAAACCTTTCTTCTTAAGCTACCTGATTTTTAAGACTTTATAAAATTGCATTTCTCACTTATGTCCATATCAAATGCTTGATTGAATGAATGATTTTTTTTATAGGGGAGGTGGTAACCTTTTGAGTTTAAGAGAAGCTAATAAAACTAAATGCTCTTTCCCCAGTCTATCATTTTGGCTCCAAAACTGAATTTTGGTGATGTCCAGTAACAATAGGGCTTATGTTATAGAGAAAACGTGTCTTTTAACATAGGCTTATGGATATGATAACTTATACTATATGAAAAGAAATAATTCTGCATATGTGATGGATTTATTCTGAAACAAATAGATCTTTAGACTCATGATAAGAGAGAGGAGAGCCAAAGTTACCGATCTAGAACACTTGCAATGTTTAACAAGAGAGCTTAATCTTGCATCAGGCCCTGGTGGTAGCTTTAGACTGTATGCCTAGGCCCCCTGCATCCCAGCCAGTCCTTTTTTCTTTGATATGTCCACATGGCTATGCACATCTAGAGTGAATGTGCTATTTAAGTGTATATTATAAGCACACACACATACACACACAAATCCCATTTTATGATTCTGGAGATAAGTCCATGGAAGATGTGGCCTATCACTAAAATCCTTATTGGCTCTAGATATTAATTAGTCTATTTCATATAATATCACATTTTCTCTTAATCTTGTAGTGCTAAATACTGAAGGAAAAAAGGACAGTAATTGCATGAAGCTAATGTTTGTTCACCAAGGGAACATTTCATGCAAAGATGGGCTCGATAAAGGACAGAAATGGTATGGACCTAACAGAAGTAGAAGATATTAAGAAGAGATGGCAAGAATACACAGAAGAACTGTACAAAAAAGATCTTCATGACCCAGATAATCACGATGGTGTGATCACTGACCTAGAGCCAGACATTCTCGAATGTGAAGTCCAGTGGGCCTTAGAAAGTATCACTTTGAACAAAGCTAGTGGAGGTGATGGAATTCCAGTTGAGCTCTTTCAAATCCTGAAAGATGATTCTGAGAAAGTGCTGCACTCAATATGCCAGCAAAATGGGAAAAGTCAGCAGTGGCCACAGGACTGGAAAGGTCAGTTTTCATTCCAATCCCAAAGAAAGGCAATGCCAAAGAATGCTCAAACTACTGCACAATTGCATTCATCTCACATGCTAGTAAAGTAATGCTCAACATTCTCCAAGCCAGGCTTCAGCAATACATGAACTGTGAACTTCTAGATGTTCAAGCTGGTTTTAGAAAAGGCAGAGGAACCAGAGATCAAATTGCCAACATCTGCTGGATCATGGAAAAAGCAAGAGAGTTCCAGAAAAACATCTATTTCTGCTTTATTGACTATGCCAAAGCATTTGACTGTGTGGATCACAATAAACTGTGGAAAATTCTTCAAGAGATGGGAATACCAGACCACCTGACCTGCCTCTTGAGAAATCTGTATGCCGGTCAGGAAGCAACAGTTAGAACTGGACATGGAACAACAGACTGGTTCCAAATAGGAAAAGGAGTATATCAAGGCTGTATATTGTCACACTGCTTATTTAACTTATATGCAGAGTACATCATGAGAAACGCTGGACTGGAAGAAACACAAGCTGGAATCAAGATTGCCGGGAGAAATATCAATAACCTCAGATATGCAGGTGACACCACCCTTATGGCAGAAAGTGAAGAAGAACTCAAAAGCCTCTTGATGAAAGTGAAAGAGGAGAGTGAAAAAGTTGGCTTAAAGCTTGACACTCAGAAAACGAAGATCATGGCATCTGGTCCCATCACTTCATGGGAAATAGATGGGAAAAGAGTGGAAACAGTGTCAGACTTTATTTTTGGGGGCTCCAAAATCACTGCAGATGGTGACTGCAGGCATGAAATTAAAAGACGCTTATTCCCTGGAAGGAAAGTTATGACCAAGCTAGATAGCATATTCAAAAGCAAAGAAATTACTTTGCCAACAAAGGTTCGTCTAGTCAAGGCTATGGTTTTTCCTGTGGTCATGTATGGATGTGAGAGTTGGACTGTGAAGAAGGCTGAGTGCCGAAGAATTGATGCTTTTGAACTGTGGTGTTGGAGAAGACTCTTGAGAGTCACTTGGACTGCAAGGAGAGCCAACCAGTCCATTCTGAAGGAGATCAGCCCTGGGATTTCTTTGGAGGGAACGATGCTGAAGCTGAAACTCCAGTACTTTGGACATATCATGTGAAGAGTTGACTCATTGGAAAAGACTCTGATGCTGGGAGGGATTGGGGGAAGGAGGAGAAGGGGACGACAGAGGATGAGATGGCTGAATGGCATCACTGACTCGATGGACGTGAGTCTGAGTGAACTCCGGGAGTTGGTGATGGATAGGGAGGCCTGGCATGCTGCGATTCATGGGGTCGCAAAGAGTAGGACACGACTGAGTGACTGAACTGAACTGAATATTTGTTCTTTGCCATGGTTTCCAGGGACATCATGGATTCAACAATCACCTGGATATAAGATTTTCATAGCAAAGAACTATGAGCAATTTTATATTCATCCCACATTTAGGAAATACTTTATGTAGGAGAAAGGTGCAACCCAAAGTTTGCTGAGAAAGGAGGTGAGGAAGAATGTTCAGTAAGAACTTAGAAAATTTACAAATATAGATGACGTGTTTTCCATTTAATGATCTGGATATCCTCCTGTTCTATTTTTTTTGTTGTTGTTGTTCACATTCTGTGGCCATTTGACTGCTACATTTGCACAGAATCTAGAACAATCCTATATAATAGGATATATTTGCAAGCATTAGTTGGATTGGGATACATCAACATCAGATCCAACTTTTTATTAAATTTTTTTGACCCACATGTTAAGAGACTCAGTTTATAACTGGTTCTTTTTTCTCTTAATAAGCTATCCAACTCCCCAAAGTCTCCAACATTGGTGCTAAATCAGTCTTGGGACCAAATTCCTACTGTGATAGTATGCCCTGATTTTGATAATGGTGTACCTGAGTCCCTTGGACTGCAAGGAGATACAACCAGTCCATCCTAAAGGAAATCAGTCCTGAGTGTTCATTGCAAGGACTGATTTTGAAGCTGAAACTCCAATACTTTGGGCACCTGATGTGAAGAGCTGAATCATTGGAAAAGACCCTGATGCTGGGGAAGATTAAAGGCAGGAGGAGAAGGGGACGACAGATGATGGGATGGTTGGATGGCATCACTTACTCAATGGAGATGAGTTTGGGTAAACTCTGGGAGTTGGTGAAGGACAGGGAAGCCTGGCGTGCTGCAGTCCGTGGGGTCGCAAAGAGTCGGACACAACCTAGTGACTGAACTGACTACCCATTCCTCATCATTCACAAAAATATAGATCAATGGAACAAAATAGAAAGCCTAGAGATAAATCCATGCACCCATGGACATCTTATCTTTGACAAAGGAGGCAAGAATATACAATGGAGAAAAGACAATCTCTTTAACAAGTGGTGCTGGGAAAACTGGTCAACCACTTGTAAAAGAATGAAACTAGAACACTTTCTAACACCATACACAAAAATAAACTCAAAATGGATTAAACATCATTTACCTAATAATCATTTATTGAATATCTACTGCATTGCCAGAATAACTATTAGGCATTTAAATACAAAGATACAAGGACATAGCCATGGTGCTATTCTCCCACTTGGGAGAAATATGTGTTGACAATACAGGCTTAGAGTGTATTCT
The DNA here is from genome assembly GCF_019923935.1 of Bubalus bubalis. Classification (NCBI taxonomy): domain Eukaryota; kingdom Metazoa; phylum Chordata; class Mammalia; order Artiodactyla; family Bovidae; genus Bubalus; species Bubalus bubalis. The sequence goes on along the minus strand of NC_059161.1, from coordinate 95,756,509 downwards.
TTGGGATCATAAAGAAGGAAGCACTTAGGCTGGCTCAGAATGTCAGGAATGACTTTTCAGGTAAGAGAAACGTGGGTTGTGCCTTGAAAGGGGGAGTCATAGTTTGATGTGTTTTAAAGAGAGAAGAAAGTAAAAGCAGAAGCTGTTTCTGACACTGGGATGGGATGGCAGCATGGTCATAGCAAGAGATCCCTCTAGGGAAATAGGTTGGGAGACAGATTGACAGGAGACAATCTGTCTTCCTAGAGGAGACAGATTGATGCAATACTGTAAAGCAATTATCCTTCAATTAAAAACAAATAATTTTTTTTTAAAGACATGCCCAAGTTTAAAGAGAAGGTGCACAGAACCAAGATTTAAAACGCTGGCAGACTTTTCTCATGACCTTTCTTTACACTGAGAAGTTGAGTTTCATTTGCTAGGCTTATCCCATTGAGATTCCTGCAGAGTTCTAGGTGAGGCACCACATGGCTGTGTGAGTGTCTTTACAGGAGACGTGTGGGGCAAGCAGAGGCTGGGAGTAATGCTCAGGTCATTAGAAACACAGAACTCCCCAGGGCTAAGGCAGGCTGACTCATCTCCAGCACCTTCAGGATAGATTATTTCAAGTACTGTTGACAGCCTCAGCCATCTGTGAAGAAGTTGGTCATGCCTAACTTCTCTGACCTTTTAAAGTGCCAGGTACTCCTTTGACCACATCTGTCAAACTCTGGCAGCATCTTGACCAAGGGTGAGCAAATGTCTCCACTCAATGAATCTAATTGCATCCGTGTAACAACAGTCTCCTCTATTCAAATACAGTACCCCAGTTTCAGAGGATTTTTTTCATAATTGTACAGACACTGAAAAAGTGGTGTTTGGGTGGTTGGGTGAAGTTTTGAAGAAATAATCAATGGAGAATAAGAGACCTAGTTAAAAGAACATAGTGTAGGAGAACATTTTCCTGTTTAGAGTACGGAATTAAATTCATATTAAGGTGGATGTCTTATATTGTAAAGTTATGTCTTGCAAATATACATATGCTTAAATGTTTTTATGTCATATTGAATATCTGTGTCTGAAATATGTTACATACCTAGTCATTCATTCTCTAATTTATTCATACATTCATACATGAAATATTAATGGAGTATCTTGATGCTACAATGAATGTAAGAGCAAGGCACATCTCTCAAATTTACCTATAGTCCAATCCATAATTCCAATAAGAACCGTTAGTAACGAAGGTAGTGTGGAATAGCATAGGCAGACAGACAACTAAAGTTTCATAATGTAGTCAGGTTTGGGTCAGGATTCAGAGAATGCTGCCCGGAGGAAATAGTCTCTTTCCTGAAACATGAATAAAGGTTATAAATTGTATAGTTAAATAAATATTTTGGGCAAGGAAATCAATACATACAAAAGTCTAGTGATGTGAGAGCCCAGGGTCTTCACTGAACTGAAAATAGTTCACTATTACTAGGGCAATAAGTGGAAGGGGATACGAGTTGGGTGAGAGGGAGAGAAAGGCAAGGGAGGATGAAAAATATGGAGGTGGGAAGGGGCCAGACTGGGAGAGGACCCAGGCATCATGTTAGAGAGCATGGACTTTATCCTGAGAGCGCTTAGAAGCAACTGAAGGGTTTAAGCTACTTGAGCAATGTGATCACATTTGAGCTTTAGAGAGCCTACCTGACTGTGGAGGACAGGCAAGAGACTTAGAGACAAGATTCTGTGGTCCAAGTGAGAGAATTGTGGACAGAATCCATCAGAGGAAAAGCTAGGACTGAATGACTTGGTGTTAGAAGGGATAAAAACAAGGATGGTTCTAGGGACAATGGATTGATCGGCCCTTGTCTTAAAAAGATTGGCTGGGTCCCACTCATTCTTGGGTGGTTTCCATGTTCTAGTCCGTAGGGATCAGAAGTGTTTCAAAGCATTCTTAAAGTATACCTACCTACATATTAATTTTAGATTTTTTTAATATGTCAAGATGAGATGTGGTGAAAGATGTCAATTTCATAATTAGTTTTGTCATTGGCTCTTAAAAATTCCAAGAAGAAAATGTACTTCAGGTTTTATTTAGGACTTAATTATATTGGCTAAGGAGATTTATTTAATCTAAGTGAACAAAATTTATTTTTGTAAAACATCATTATCCTGGATGAATAGGCAAGATAAATACCTCTCTCATAGGAAGATAAGACTTTAAAGAATCTATTCTTGTTGAGATGTGTTTCCTTTTCTAGAAGATCAACATGCTTAGGATATCGAGGAGGGATATGAAACAGAAATGGTACAGCAGAGACCAGCATAGCATTGTAAAGTGATTATCCTCCAATAAAATTTTTTAAAAAAGAAATGGAGTCTTCATAATTTTACTAAGTTGTTTTAATTTATTTTGTTTTCCTTTGTTTTTTTTTGTTTTTTGTTTTTTTTTAGCATAGAAACAGTCAATGCAATGGCACCCCACTCCAGTACTCTTGCCTGAAAAATCCCATGGATGTAGGAGTCTGGTGGGCTGCAGTCCATGGGGTCGCTAAGAGTCAGAGAGGAATGAGCGACTTGACTTTCACTTTCCACTTTCATGTATTGGAGAAGGAAATGGCAACCCACTCCAGTGTTCTTGCCTGGAGAATCCCAGGGACGGGGGAGCCTAGTGGGCTGCCATCTATGGGGTCGCACAGAGTCGGACACGACTGAAGTGACTTAGCAGCAGCAGCAGTTAAAATTAAGGGATAATTTGTAAAGGATTAAAGAAATATTTCCAAGCTGTGAGTTCAGTCCTAACCCTCATCACCCTTGTTTTTATGCAGCATCACTTTCATTGTCAGATGCTCTTTCTTTTTCAAACATGAATACTACATATTGTAGTGTGCATTGGATGAAGCAACATATTATAAGGACACTTTTAACTACAATCACATTATATAATATTTTTATTCTCTATTGTGAATAGAGGTCAGAATCAATACACTTGAGAGGCAAAGACAATAAGCCAAATTGTGTGTGAACACAGGGGCATTTAGTGAAGACGCACAGTATTTCTTTTCTTTTCCTGCTGAGGAAGCCTGCATTCTGCCTACAAGGTCCTGAGTACCTCAAGATCATTAGCTTGGGAAGAGCAGCAGTAAGAAATTTTAGAAAGCATCTGTTTTTGAGCAGAATATTTCACTGTTTAAAAAAAAAAGGTACAAGCTATCTTAAGAAAAGCTTTTTTGAATGTTTTTAAAGTCTCCTAAATTTCCTGCATATAAATGTTGAATATCTCCAAAATGTCAATCAATGTTGTTTTTCAGTTAACTTAGAAAAAAAATGATAATGAACTTGCATTTAGTCGGTGCCTTACACAGAGTGAGAGCAATTAGACTTGGAAAAGACCTATTAGGGTATCTAATTTCATCTCTCTGCCCCGAGAGGACTGCTTCTCCTGAGACTTTCTTATTGCTGTGTCCTGACTAGCTTTAAAAGTATTCAGAAAAAAAAAAAATACTATTTTCTTGGAGAGCTATTTAATTACAAGCTTAAGGAACACCTGTACAGGAATTAGGAAGAATGGTTTTGATTCCTGATTTTGTCATTTATTATTTTGTGAGTTTGAGCTAGGAACCTCGGGTATATAAGCCTCAATTTAAAAAGTGGTGTCAAACTTTTTCCACAGGACTGTGCTGAAAATGAAGAGAGAAAACACACACAGTCTTATAGAGAAACAGTTTGGACTATTACAGTCATTGATAAAGACCCTTTCTCTCCTTTTGTGCTTCTCACATACTTCCTCCTTTTAACACTTTTCCCGGGGAAAGTACACTTTCTGAATGTCTGGGGGAGGATATTACTGCTTTGCTTCTTTACAAGCCTCCAAGTGTGTTAGCTTCCAGGGTACCATAACAAGATCCACAAGCTGGGTAGCTGAAAACAACAGAAATGGATTCTCTCACTATTCCAGAAGCTGGAAGCCTGCAGTGAAGATATTCGGGGACATGTCCCCTCTGAAAACTCTAGACAAGAATCTTCTCTTGCCTTTTCCTACTCTCTGGGGTCTCCCGGCAATTTTTTTTGCTTTCTCCGTCCTGTAGCTGATTCACTCCTCTCTCTCTATCTCCATCTTCACATGGCCTTTATCTTCATGTGTGTTTCTACACTACTCTTCCCTTCTTATAAGGACAACAGGCATTCGAATTAGGGCTCATCCAAATCGAAAATGACTTAGCTAATTACATCTGCAAACATCCTGTTTCCAAATGAAGCCCTATTATGAGGTTCCAGTGGATATACATTGAGGGAGAGGTTAATCAAACCTCTGTCCCACCCATCATGTGTATCCCCGGTCAGCTTCCCAGCAGAGCAGCTCCTCCCACTTAAGGCACACTGCAGACACCAATAAGCCATTCCCCTGATGGTGCTGACTTGGTTCAATAATCAAACTTTCACTTTTTACTCATCTCTCAGGGTTTTCATTCTTTTCATCAAGGAAAATTATCACCATTCTGACCCAGTTGTACTTATGCTTGCTGAAGATCCTGCATGCCAGGAGAGAGAGTAAAGACGAGAGATTTTTATTGTGAGATGGAAAGGAGGGTCTGACCCTATGAGCCATCCACATGTGCTGAGTTCCTCTATACCAGTCTGTAATCTTTGCAATGAGAGCAGTTAACTCGGTCCTTGTTCTATTCTGTGTACTAAGTGACTTAAGCAAATCTTTTAATTTCTCCCATCTTCACCTATTCCTTTTTGTATATAAGTGGGTGAGAACATCAAGTTTTTAGCCTATTATTCAGGGTTGTTGAGAGGGCAATATGACATAATAAGTGAGATAGTAATTTTGAAAGGTTAAGTGATATATTTATTTGAACTACTTTGAAAAGTACACTGTTGTCTCCACGACCCCTAGTTATAAATGTCTTGAAAATGATAGGCTTCTTCTTCCTTTTTTAACCTTTCTGCAGAACATTTTACTAATGCCCGTAAAGCTCATTTTTGTGAAATAGAGTTAAAATGCTACTTTTATAAATTTAGTGTTTTAAAAAAACTGTTAACATGTATGGATAGGAATATTTTTTCCATTAGTTTTTGAATTAATTTTCTAGTTATTAATCCATTTTCTTATTTTTTTTGAATTTCCTTTTATGCCTGTTAAATTGTCCTTTTACCCTTTTCCAAGATGAATAGTCAAAATCATTATTTATTTACAATGAAAACTGCCCTAAATAAATTGCTTTCTGTTGAGTTTCTTATAAAACACATGTCAGAGATAAACTTTGTGTATAGGAAAAAATGTAAGAAATAACTATTGTGTATAAAACTCTTGCTATGTAATGATGGATATAAAATACTCCAGCCATCCTGTTCCTGCCATCCTCTCAATCTTAAAGAAAAGCTACAATAGCATTTCAATCCATTCATTTGGTGGGGGCCACAAGGTCATAAGCCAATACAAATAGAAACATGGAGAGGCAATGTAAAAACTAGAGGAAAAAAAAAGCTGTTTTTCTCATTGTTTGTTAGCATGAAATATTGTGCTAGGCTTAATACTTTTCAACATTTAATTCATATGGATGAATATATTCATGAGCATGTGATTTTGTTATTCTCAAATGAGTCACTCAAGGTGACATGGTAATTTATTTTAGACAACAGAATGAATCAACCTCACTTTGGCTGTTACTGTTTGATTTGACAACAGTGGGACTTAGCTCTGGACTTGTCCCCTTGTTTGCTTGTTTGTCTTCATTTCCTGTTGGCAAACTAAACAGTTCATTTATTTGAGATAATCCAAGCTGCCCTCCCTTCCCATTTTTTTTTTTTTTAGCCATTTATTAAATTAGATACAATCCTGGGCCTCTACATGAGATAGAGTTCTTTAAAAAAGTTTACAAGGGTTTAGTTTTTTTTTATTTTCAAATTCAGAACACATATGAGCATTTTTTTTCAGGTATATTTAATGAAGATTACTATCATTTATTGGAAAAAGGAGGTTCCATGTGTTGGTTCTGTAGTTCACTGGCATTTCACTTAATCTCTCATAACTAGTTTTCCAATATGTAAATGGGGAATGATCCCAACTTCATATAGATCTAAGGAGGATCAAAGGGGAGAACTTGAATATTACAGAGGCAAGGAGATATCAGTTGAAATGCTTCTTCCACTTAATAGCTATTTGGCTCCTGGGAAGCCCATTGCACTTCTCTGGAGTCTCAGTTCCCTCATATTTACAGTGAAAAATAACAGTACCCACTTCAGAGTTGGGACGATTGAGTAAGATGATAAAGAAGACCCACTTCAATGCTTTCCAAGACTACCAAATCATTTAAATATTAAGTAGCAGCATGTAAAAATATTAAGTCAGTTGCTTCAATAGGGCTACTTATCTTTGGAGGTATTTGAGGGGATGGCATTTTATTTCCTAACATTTCAGTGTTATCTACTATAACAAAAATAAAAAATGTTTAGATGCAAGTGCTCTGATGTTGCCTAAATAAAACTATCTTAGAAAAACAGTACTTAAAATATATGTTGTAAACAGAGAAATTTCATTTCAAGGAAATTTTAAATTCAAAACAATGCTCTATTATTTCTATGGCCCAAAGGAGTTTTGCAGGAGAGTAATTTCTTTGGAGGGAATGATGCTAAAGCTGAAACTCCAGTACTTTGGCCACCTCATGTGAAGAGTTGACTCATTGGAAAAGACTCTGATGCTGGGAGGGATTGGGGGCAGGTGGAGAAGGGGATGACAGAGGATGAGATGGCTGGATGGCATCACTGACTCAATGGACCTGAGTCTGAGTGAACTCCGGGAGTTGGTGATGGACAGGGAGGCCTGGTGTGCTGTGATTCATGGGGTCGCAAAGAGTCGGACACGACTGAGCAACTGAACTGAACTGTACTGAACTGAAGCAACAGCAAATGGAATCATAAAAAAAAAAAAAAATGAAAGGGATAGATAGCTGGTAATATTAACTCAGCTAACACATTTCAGGTTGACTCCTAAGGTTCACTGTCATTATGGTGAAACTACAGATTACAAAACATTTTGCCCAAAACTCATTTTCTGTACACTCCCTCAAAATATCTATGAAGATACTATCTATTGAGGGAAAATCTATATTACGGTTGCGACTTTCTCAGCCCACAAACATCATGCACACAGTGAAGAGACCTGATGCATTATGTGACCCTGGACCATTCAATTTGTGACCCACAGAGAGGTTTGAAAATTAATGAGGTACAAAATTGTTAATATACTTACTTCTTAGATTAATGAACAGCCTGTAGAAAAAACATGGCTAAAACATTACATAATTTGCACAGCTCTCCTAAAGAGAGAGATAATTATAGTAATCATAAATCATTTTTCTCTCCTAATTGCAAATCATGAACAAAGAGAATGACAGACCCTCCTTTTCTAGTTTTATTTCCAATAAGAAAATATTTTTTGACATGGGTAACTATCATCTATGATTGTCAGCTGAGGGAGAATGGGGGAAGAAAAACCATTTTGTTTAAATTCCTGAAAAAAAAGTCATTTTTCAGGAATTGTCATGAATGTTCTTTGATAAGCATGAACTTTTCACACTTCTGATTGTCCCCAGGTTGCCTCTTTGAGGACAAGGGAATGAATGAGGAGAAATACCTTTGAACTTTCATGTGACCTTCATTCTAAGCCTAAAAATGAGATGTTGTAGAGACAGTCCTTGACAAAGTCAAGTTTTATTGTTTTTCTTTCCCTACAAAGGAAAACAAAACAACCACCTTGACCAAAAAAAAAAAAAGTATATATATATGTGTGTGTGTGTGTGTGTGTGTGTATGCTGCTGCTGCTGCATCGCTTCAGTAGTGTCCGACTCGGTGCGACCCCATAGACGGCAGCCCACTAGGCTCCCCCGTCCCTGGGATTCTCCAGGCAAGAACACTGGAATGGGTTGCCATTTCCTTCTCCAATGCATGAAAGTGAAAAGTCAAAGTGAAGTCCCTCAGTCGTGTCCAACTCTTCGCAACCCCATGGACTGCAGCCTACCAGGCTCCTCCATCCATGGGATTTTCCAGGCAAGAGTACTGGAGTGGTGTGCCATCGCCTTCTCCTATATATATATATATATATCTTTACTTCATGCTGACTCACCTTTCAATTCCACTGTAAATAAAGGGATAATTTAGGAACTTTGTCCATAGTATGCTTGTCTAAAGCACAATAACTTGAAAAAAAAAAAAGATGCTTCATATTTGGGAAAACGTGGGTTTTTAAAGACATCTATAAAATTGTATTTTTGACATTTTTCTAACAAACATTTTCAGGTTGCTCACTCTACAATTATAATTTGGATAACTCCAGAGAGACCTGGGGTCCTTTCTTTCACAGACTTGATGATGTGACCAAAAGAGAGGTCAAGAGGAATATAGGTCCACATGGCAGATCTTTCTAAAACAGCAATATTTGAAATGACTGTGCTCTCAGCAGATTCTGACACATGGAGACTTCGGCAAATGATGTATTTAAGAATCACTCTTAGGAGAAACCAGTAAGGGGGTAGGGAAAGCACCAAAAGAAAGGAAAAGAAGCAAAGGTAGGCTTTTAGGCAGTTCTATAAGGGGTGAAAATTGTAATTTTTCAAAACTTTATATATTCTGATGCTGAAACCTCCCCACAAATAGGCTGCGAGTACCTCTTCTTGCCCTCCCCTGAGTGTGACCTAACAACATTCAAACACCCGAATACAATATCTTCACACTACTTGTTAGTATTACCCTGACCACCAAGAAAAGCACCTGCCCACCGATTTTCTTTTTTTTTTCTTTTTTTCCTGGAGAGCATCCTTTAGCATGATCTGAAATCAATTTTTATCATGTTAGATGAACTTTAACTTGAGTTAGAATTTCTTAGTTTATTTTTCATTTTGTTATTTTTCTTCATTACTAAATATTTGGTGGGAATTTGTGAGAAAAACGAGATAAGGTGTTATATCAGCTTCCTATTGTTGCTGAATATAACAAATTGCCATAAATTTAGTGGTGTATAACAATACAAAATTATTATTTCAGAGTTCTGGAGACAAGACTAAAATGGGCTAAAATCAAGGGTTCTGATAAGTTATGTTTCATCCGGAGGCTTAGGGAGAGTCTTATTTGCTGTTTTTTCCTGCTTCTGGAAGACAGTTGCTTTCCCTGGTTGTGATTCTCCTCTTTAATTCCAGCAGTGAGTCATCTTCAAATTTCAAACCTCTATCTCTCACTTTCTCTGAACTCTGCTTACGTCATCATATCTCCTTTCCTGTCTCTGAATCTCCTGTCTCCCTCTTTCTTTCATAAAGACCCTTGTCCCTATAATCTATTTCAAGACTCCTAATTATATCTGAAAATCACATCTTTTTATAAGGTGACATGTTAACAGGTTCTGAGGATTAGGATGTGAACACCTTTGTGCTGTTGTGCTTAGTCGTTCAGTCATGTCTGACACTTTGTGACACCATGGATTGTAGCCCACCAGGCTCCTCTGTCCATGGGGATTCTTCAGGCAAGAATACTGGAATGGGTTGCCACGCCCTCCTCCAGGGATCTTCCCAACCCAGGGATCGAACCCAGGTATCCCACATTACAGGCAGATTCTTTATTGTCTGATACACCAGGGGAAGCCCAAGAATACTGGAGTGGCTAGTCTATCTCTTCTCCAGGGGCTCTTCCCAATGCAGAAATCAAACTGGAGTCTCCAAAATTGCAGGTGGATACTTTACCAGCTGAGCTACAAAGGAAGTCCATGGACATCTTTGGGGGACCATTATTTCATCTCCCACAAGTATAAGCAATATTTAAGAGCATGTTTCTTTTGTCTACAATGGCAGAAACAGTTTTAGGTGACCTGCATTTAATATACCTCCACAAAACTGCCACCATCCGTTGGATCATAGAATAAGCAAGGGAATTCCAGAAAAACATCTACTTCTGCTTCATTAACTATGCTAACACCTTTGACTGTGTGGATCACAACAAGCTGTGGAAAATTCTTAAAGAGATGTGAATACCAGACCACCTTACCTGCCTCCTGAGAAACCTGCATGCAGGTCAAGAAGCAACAGTTAGAACTGAACATAGAACAACAGACAGTTCAAAATTGGGAAAGGAATGTGTCAAGGCTGCATATTGTCACCCTGTTGATTTAACTTTTGTGCAGAGTACATCATGTAAAATGCTGGGCTGAATGAATCACAAGCTGGAATCAAGATTGCTGGGATAAATATCAATTACCTCAGATATGCAGATGACACCACCATTATGGCAGAAAGCAAAGAAGAACTGAAGAACCTCTTGATAAAAGTGAAAAATGAGAGTGAAAAAGCTGGCTTAAAACTCAACATTCAAAAAACTAAGATAATGGCATCTGGTCCCATCACTTCATGGCATAAAAATGGGGAAGCAATGAAGGGCTCCAAAATCATTGTGGATGGTGACTTCAGCCATTAAATTAAAAGACATTTGCTCCTTGCAAGAAAAGTGATCACAAACCTAGACAGCATATTAAAAAACAGAGACATCACTTTGCCAACAAAGGTACATATAGTCAAAGTTATGGTTTTTGCAGTAGTCATGTATGGATGTGAGAGTTAAACCATAAAGATGACTGAGCACTGAATAATTGATACTTTAGAACTGTGGTGTTGGAGAAGACTCTTAAGAGTCCCTTGGACACAAAGGAGATCAAACCAGCTAATCCTAAAGGAAATCAGCCCTCAATATTAACTGGAAGGACAAATGCTGAAGCTGAAGCTCCAATACTTTGGCCACCTGATGCAAACAGTCAACTATTTGGAAAAGACCCTGATGCTGGGAAAGACTGAGGGTAGGAGAAGAGGGTGACAGAGGATGAGATGGTTGGATGGCATTATAGACTCAATGGACATGACTTTAACAAACTCCGGGAGATAGTGAAGGACAGGGAGGTCTGGTGTGCTGCAGCCCATGGGGTCACAAAGAGTAGGTCACAACTGAATGACTAAACAACAACAACAACAACAACATATGTATTCTATCATTTGAAGTAATTTCCTAACCTTTTTTTTTTAATCTTAAAAGTGAATATTTATAGTTGTTGCAAGTTTGTCTTAAGGTTTGAAGAATTTTTAAACAAATCACATTTATATTGTGTTATATTCTAAATTAACACAAAAAGTGAAAATACTATATAGTCAAATATATATATAGCTTATATATATACATATATATATATAAACTATTTTGAAAATAGTTTATTTTGCTTTTTCCTGCATTCTGCTACAGTTCAAAATTCCCTTTGTCTGCCCCCCAAACCTCAATATACAGATAGCCAAGTTCTAGAAAAATGATAAAGTAAAGAAATAAATTCTATCACTCCCCCTGTTTTACTTGAATGTTTTTGGCTGTTTAAATACCTGGATTTGACATGATTTTGCATTTAAAGTGCATATGATGGAATTCTACTTTTTCCTTTTCCAGGGGATTTTCCCAACCCAGGGATTAAACCTGGATCTCCCACATTGCAGGCAGATTCTTTACCAACTAAGCACGAGGGAAGACCACTTCTATTTATAGAATCTGGAATTTACATCCAGCACACTAAATGTGAGTCTTCATATTGCCACTAATTATCTGAAAAATTTAGGTTATTAAAAAATATATACATTTATATACATATATATTGTTTAAGAAATGTGTATAAATTGCCTACAATAAAAGTTATTATTTAAACCATACAATTAAACAATTATTCAGTAATTTCAATTTTTGCAACCAATGGCATAATTTAATTTTAGTACATTTCAATTACTCCAAAAAAAGTCATCCTGCCACTTTTGTTCCCATCCCAGCCTCAGGCAACCATCAATCTACTTTTGATCTTTACCAATTTGATGGCTTTGGATATTCTGTATAAATGGAATTATGCTCTATGTGGTCTTGTGTGTCTAGTTTCACTTTACAGATATTTCTGAAGTGAAGTGAAAGTCTCTAGTCATGTCCAAGTCTTTGCAATCCCATGGACTATACAGTTCACGGAATTCTCCAGGCCAGGATACTGGAGTGGGTAGACTTTCCCTTCTCCAGGGGACCTTCCCAACCCAAGGATCAAATCCAGGTCTCCCACATTGCAGGTAGATTCTTTACCAGTTGAGTCACAAGGGAAGGCCAGATATTTCTGAGGTTCACCCATGTTTTAGCATGTGTCACTGTTTCCTTTTTTTTATATTGTTGTTCAGTTGCTCAGGTGTGTTTGACTCTGCAACCCAATGGACTGCAGCACACCAGGCCTCTCTGTCCTTCACCATCTCCTGGAGCTTGCTCAAACCAATGTCCTTTAGGTTGATGATGCCATCCAACCATCTCATTCTCTACTGTCCCCTTCTCCCCCTGCCGTCAATCTTCCCCAGCATCAGGGTCTTTACCAATGAGTCAGCTCTTTGCATCAGGTGGCCAAGATATTGGAGCTTTAGCATCAATACTTCCAATGAGTATTCAGGGTTGATTTCCTTTAGGATTGACTGGTTTGATCTCTTTGCAGTCCAAGAGACCCTCAAGAGTCTATTCCAACACCACTGTTCAAAAACATCAATTCTTTGGCATGCAAACTTCTTTATGGAGCAACTCATATATCCATACATGACTACTGCAAAAACCATAGCTTTGACTATAGGTACATTTGTTGACAAAGTAATGTCTCTGCCTTTTAATACACTGTCTAGGTTTGTCATATTTTTTCTTCCAAGGAGCAAGCATCTTTAAATTTCATGACTGCAGTCACTGTTACGGTGATTTTGAAGCCCAAGAAAACAAAGTCTCTCAAGTTGTCATTGTTTCCTCATTTTTATGCTGTGAAGTGATGGGACCAGATGCCATGATCTTAGTTTTTTGAATGTTGAGTTTTAGGCCAACCTTTTCACTCTCTTCTTTCACTTTCATCAAGAGGCTCTTTAGTTCCTCTTTGTTTTCTGCCTTAAGGATGGTGTCATCTACATATCTGAGGTAATTGATATTTCTCCTGGCAATCTTGATTTCAGCTTGTGATTCATTCAGCCCAGCATTTCTCATGATGTACTCTGCACAAAAGTTAAATCAATAGGGTGACAATATGCAGCCTTGACACACTCCTTTTCCAATTTTGAACCAGTCTGTTGTTCTATGTTCAGTTCTAACTGTTGCTTCTTGACCTGCATGCAGGTTTCTCAGGAGGCAGGTAAGGTGGTCTGATATTCCCACCTCTTTAAGAATTTTCCACAGCTTGTTGTGATCCACACAGTCAAAGGTGTTAGCATAGTTAATGAAGCAGAAGTAGACGTTTTTCTGGAATTCCCTTGCTTTTTCTATGATCCAACGGATGGTGGCAATTTTGTGGAGGTATATTAAATATAGGTCACCTAAAACTGTTTCTGCCATTGTAGAGAAAATAAATATGTTTTTAAATATTGCTTATACTTGTGGGAGATGAAATAATGGTCCCCCAAAGATGTCTGTGGACTTCCTTTGTAGCTCAGCTGGTAAAGTATCCACCTGCAATTTTGGAGACCCCAGTTTGATTCCTGCATTGGGAAGATCCCCAGGAGTTATGATAAGCTACCCACTCTAGTTATTCTTGGGATTCCTTGTGGTCAGGTAAGGTGATCTGGTATTCCCATCTCTTTAAGAATTTTCCACAGCTTGTTGTGATCCACCCAGTCAAAGACTGTAGCATAGTCAATGAAATAGAAGTAATATTTTTCTGGAATTCTCTTGCTTTCTTGTGATTCAACGGATGCTGAAAATTTGATCTCTGATTCCTCTGCCTTTTCTAAATCCAGCTTGTACATCTGGAAGTTCTAGGTTCACACGCTGATGAAGCCTAACTTGTACAATTTTGGGCTTGATCTTGCTAACATGTGAAATGAGTACAATTGTGCAGTAGTTTGAATATTCTTTGGCATTGTCCTTCTTTGGTATTGAAATGAAAACTGACCTTTTCCTGTGTCCTGTGGCTTGTGGCCACTGCTGAGTTTTCCAATTTTGCTGGCATATTGAATGTAGCACTTTGGCAGAATCATGTTTTAGGATTTGAAATAGCTCAACTGGAATTCCATCACTTCCACTCTATTGTATAATACATTTTGCTTATCTATTTATCAGCTTATAGGTATTTGGATTATTTTAAATGCTCAATTAATTTGAATGATATTCTCATGAACATTTATATACAAGTATTTGTGTGTACATGTTTTCATTTCCTTTGGGTAGTTTTCTAGGAATGGAATTTCAGGATAATATGCTAAATTTATATTTAACTTTTTTATGACACTGACAAAAGATTTGAAAGCAGTCATACCATTTTTTTTTCCACCAGCAATGTAGGAGGGTATGACTTTTCCACATCCTTTCTAATACTTACAACTATTTGACTTTTTGATTATAGCCATCTTAGTGGGTACTGAGTGCTCCACTAGTATTGTGATTTTTTTTAATTTTATGATTATTAAAGATATTGAGATGTATTCATATGAGATAAAGGATTAAGACCGAGTGGTATATAAAGGAAAGGAGTGGAGGAATCACTGGCGATCATAGGTGACATCATCTTTTCTTTTGAGCACCTAATTTAAGATAATGTACAATTCCTGTGTCCCATTTGTAATCAGACTGGTAGTCTGTAAAACAGATGAGGTGATTTTTCCCTCAAGAGGTTTAGTCTAGTAAGGGAGGGGTCAAAGTGTAAAACTGAAGCCATGAACCCATCCAGATTGGCTTACCAATGTCAAAAGAGTAAAGAAGCAATACATTCTGATTAAGAGAATAGAGAGGCTTGGGAAATAAAACTAAATGTAAAAAATAACTTCATTTGTAACTTAACCAGAAAGTAGAAGTATCCCAGAGAAAGATCTGGGACCAGGGTACTATAGAATTTAGAAAGGAATGAATGTGAAAAGAAGCACAGGGACCTTGTGCGGCTTGACAAGTTACTTCGTTTAAGTGGAAATTAGAGTGCATGAAAAAGTAAATGTTAAAATTAAGATAAACTTTTACCTGAATTGAGAAGCTCCAAAATTGATTCCTGAGTGAGCTATTAGGTTGGTGCAAAAGTAATTGCAGTTTTTGCACTGTTGAAATTTGCATTTTATATTGGGATGCATTCTTAAATAAATGTGATTATGTTATACATCATTTAAATGCACATTTCTCACTTTATGCTTTTTTTGCTAATGACTTAATTGCTGTCTATTTTATATTTATTTCAGACTAGAGAAATATTAGACAAAATGCAAATTCAAGTGATTTTCTTTTTTGAGTTCAAAATGGGTTGTAAAGCAGCAGAGACAACTCATGACATCAACAGCACATTTGGCCCAAGAACTGCTAATGGGCAGAGAGTGCACTGGTGGGTCAAGAAATTTTGCAAAGGAGACAAGGGCCTTGAAGATGAGCATAGTGGCCAGCCACTAAGAGTTGGCAACAACCAACTGAGAGCAATTATCTAAGCTGATCCTCTTACAAATACACAAGAAGTTGCCGAAGATCTTGACATTGACCATTTTATGGTCGTTCAGAGTTTGAAGCAAACTGGACAGCTGAAAAAGTTCAGTAAGTGGGTGTCTCATGAACTGACTGCTAATAAAAAAAAAATTATCATTTTGAAGTATCATCTTCTTTTATTCTATACAACAACAACAAACCATTTATCAATTGGATTGTGAAATGACACAAAAAATGGATTTTATACAAGAACTGTTGATGACCAGTGGTTGGACTGAAAAGAGGCTCCAAAGCACTTCCCAAAGCCAAACTTGCAGGAGAAAAATGTCATGGTCACTGTTTGATCGTCTGCTGCTGGTCTGATCCACTATAGCTTTCTGAATCCAAGTGAAACCATTTAATCTGAGAAATATATGCACAGCAGATTGATGAGATATGCAAAACCACAATGCCTGAAACTGACACTGGTCAGCAGAATGGTTCTAATTTTCCGTGACAACGCCTGATCTCAAGTCACACAACCAAAGCTTCAAAACTTGAAGTTTTGGGCTATGAAGTTTTGCCCCATCCATCATATTCACCTGACCTCTTGCCAACTGACTATCACTTCTTGAAGCATCTCGACAACTTTTTGCAGGGAAAATGCTTCGACAACTAGCAGCAGGCAGAAAATGTTTTTCAAGAATTTGCTCAATTCTAAAGCACAGATTTTTATGTTACAAAAATAAACAAACATCTCTTATTGGCAAATTTTGTTTATTGTAATGGCACCTATTTTGATTAATAAAGATGTGTTTGGGCCCAGTTATAGTGATTTAAAATTCACAGTCTGAAACTGAAACTATGGGAGCACCAACCTAATACTTCTCCCCATCCTACATTCTCATGTATAACAAACCTTCAGTCATCCCCACTCCTTGCTATACTCCATCTGTAGTGGCCCTTTTCTTCCTCTTTCTTTTCTTTAAAGACTCCCACATATTTGTTCTTTATGGCTTTTGATCTTGTTATTCCTTTTGATTGTAAAATTTAATTCCCTAATGTCCACATGGCTTACCCTATTAGTCAGTCAGGTCTCACTTTATTACTGTGGTCATCCTTGGTTACTTGGATTTGACAGCTAAACACTCCATCTACTACCACCATGCTTTGTTTTAATCCTGGCATTCACCACTACCTGAAATTGTCTTGTATATTTATCTATTGATAGCCTATATCATCTCACTTCCAATCCCTGAAAATGTTTTAGCTTCTTAAATGTGTAAGCCATTAGCCTCATCGATTGTTCCACTTCCCATGTCTGGAAGAGTGCCTTAGACATACTGGATGCTCAGAGCATTTTACTGGATGAATTACAAAAGCCCTTGAATGCCATGGAATATGGGATACATGATGAAGGTTCAAATTTATCTTAATCTATGGACTTCCCTGAGAAACCTACTTAAAAATCTTTGAGTCTCACTTTCTTGATATGTATAATGGGGATTCTGATACCTACTTTATGGAGTTGTTATGAGGTTCAGCAATTATGCAGGAAAGTGTCTAACGTAATAAATGATACATAGTAAATTCTTGAGGGTTATATGGCATTCTTATTATTATTATCATTATTATTTCCTTTAGGTATTACAGTTTATTCAAAGGAGAAATTTATGGTATAACTAAATTTTCAAAAATCAGAGAGTCAGTAGGTGAGAGGATGAATTAAGGAGGCCAAGGTGTCATCCGGTAAGGAAATGGTTCTGTAGGTACACTTTAACAATGTAATTGTTGTAATCCTGTAAATACTTCTGATCTATTAGCTTCTCATGGAAATTTCTAAGACTCAGAGAGGCATTCAGTTGGACAATATTTGCAAACTGCTAATGGCTGTTGTCATGAACAGGACACAGTACTCACTTCCCCCCAAATCTTAAAATGATGTTTGCCATAATACAGGATTTGCTTAAATGGCACAGAATAGATTGTCAAGTACAGAGAAGAAAATGAATATGGTATAATAAATGGTTACCTAAATTGATGCTTTATTACAATTTTTAACAGAAATATGTGAATGCCATTCCAAAGAAAATTATGGAAAATCAATATTTCTATTAACTAAAGAAACTGCAATAGTATTAGTAATATGTTATTTGTATTTACTGAATGAAGAAGCTTATGGAACATTATAAAAACTAATAGTATGAACATGACATATCAAGAAGTCTTATTTTCCTCATTTTCTTTGATTCTGTGGCTTAATTGATTTGGAAGTACCTATTTCTTGCAGAAAAGACTGGGTACATGGATTTCTGTCTTCCAAATAGAAAACAAGAAAACCTCAATTTAAATAAACTCAATATGTAAAAAAATATTAATTTATCAGATTTGTATATCTGAGGAACTTCCAAAGAAACTTAGCTTTGCAAAGTGACTCACCATAGTTCTGTTGATTTAGAATTTGATCCTGCATCACAGTGTTCAGATCAAGGTCAGTGTTACTCTTTATTTAATATTGGTTGGAATCCAATTTAATAATTGTATTCAGTTTGGGGATTCAGATTTAAATAAGCTTATCTATTAATGAAGAGGGTCATTAATAACTTGGACAGTATCCTGAAGATGGCAAGAAGCATAGTGATAGTAGTCTTGAAAACATGTCATAAGAACTAAACTAAGGGACTATGGATATTTAACATAAGGTAAGAAAAACACTGACATAGTAGAGATAATCAATGACATTAAGGAAGTTGATGTTGTCATGCAGTCTTTTAGAGAGTATCAGTCTCCACATGTTTGAATATGAAATGAATTGTCCTATGAAAGAAATTATGTGAAGTACACACAGTTGTAGAGGCCAGGATTAGGATGGTAGGTAGAAACTACTATACGTATGCACATATAGGTCAAATATGCATGCAGCTGCTGCTGCTAAGTCACGTCAGTCATGTCCGACTCTGTGCGATCCCATAGAAGGCAGCCCACCAGGCTCCACCGTCCCTGGGATTCTCCAGGCAAGAACACTGGAGTGGGCTGCCATTTCCTTCTCCGCAACATATGCATAGACATTGACAAAACTAGGCCCAGATTTAACAGGGCACTCACATGAGGTCTTGTACTAGAAGCAAGTGGCTGTCATGCCAAGTCTGTGATGGCCAGACCGCAAAGTTGTGAGAATGTGGTGGAAGAAGTTATCTACCAATACTGCTATACTCCCTTTTAATACTAAGATTTGTCAATTCATAAAAGCCATGCTGTGTAACTCTACACATAGTAACCTGATTCTCTGATTCTTACTGTGGGTGGAGGCTAAGGAAACATAAATGGCAGTTTTCAGTACATGATCCAAAAAGATCTGGAGCCTTATTAGAGTAATCAGTCTCCCCAAGCTGACTTTTACAAAGGATGCGTGAGACACGACCCATTTCTTACGTAATTGCTTTCACTTTCTAATCATGTCCTGCAAGATCTGAGAAGCAAAAAAATAAAAAAAATGATAATAATAGCCATATCAAGCCTTTCTGGAACATGAAAGCACACAAGTGAGCAGAGGAGTGGGTGCTTAGATGGCTGGACAGTGGAATTAGAACAATCAGTTGAGGAGGAAACAAACCAGGCTGGCACATCAAGTATTTCAAATAGTGTTCCAAAAATTGAAGGAAATATAATAGGGATTTACCTTAGAAACAAGTCTTTTAGGTTAGGCACTTCTTTAGCAATAACCTCCAAATTTTTTTAAAAAATGAACTATCATTGATGTACAATGTTGTGTTAGTTTCAGGTGTACAGCAAGGTGATTCAGATATATATATATATATAAAATGATGTCATATATGTAACACTGACACTCTCAGAAATCATCTGTGTACTAATTGTCAGGTAAGAAACATGAAGATGCTCAGAAATTAAGTGACTTGTCCAAGGTAAACCAAGTGACAACTGACTTCAGTTCTCTCTGATTCAAAAGACAGGCATATTTACATGAGCTACAATTTCCAAAAATGCATTACTGGTTTATTTCTAAATAATTCAAATATATAGAAAAGCTTCAAGTACACTACACAGAATTCTCATATCCCAGAAAGCAGTTTCTCTAAGTGTTCAAGTTTGTTGCATTTGCCCTATGGCGTTTGTTCTCCTCTCTGTCCCTCTGCATAACCCCATTATCATCAGTCTTTTTATGAACCATTTGAGAATGAGCTACCAAAAACCTTTTAATGGCTTGCTGCATATTTTACCTAGAATAAACCCTAATATCCTTGCTATGGCAATGGGATTCTATGAGAACTGGCCACAGACTTTCCCTCTAACCACCTGTCATTTGTTCAATGCACTCCAGCACACTGGCATCCCTGCTGTTTCTCCCACCTCAGAGACTACCATGCTTGCAGTTGCACCTGTCTGGAATATTCTCCCCCTAAACACCCATGGGTCTCACTCTTGCACTTCGTTTTGGTTTCTTTCCTGACCACATTTACCAGTTAGGGTTCTCCAGGGCAACAGAACCAAACTCCTCTCTTGTCTGTGTGTGTGTGTGTGTGTGTGTACACATGTGCATGTGTATAATAAACATCTCTCTAGATGGAGAGAGGAAGAAAAAGAAGAAGGAGGAGGAGGAGGAAGGTGGGGGAGGATGGGGAGAAGGAGAAAAAGGAGGAGGGAGAGGGTATCCCAGTCTGAGGGTCTGAGAATCTATGGACAACTCACTATCTGTTGTACCTGCTCAAAATGTGTGCTTAGTAAATGCAAGGCTTCATTTTTTTCTTGGATACCATTGTATTTCCAGTGCCTAAAACAGTGCTTGAAACATATCTGGGACTAATTAAATATGTGTTCACTTTTTAAAAAATTAATGAGTATTAATGATTATAGTTATTGATGGCATTATAGCTAGTATTAAATTGTGGAAACTTGTAGGTTATCTAAATCTTCCATCCTTTTTTACCTCAGGGCCTATAATACTGGTTAGTGAATTTGTATTGAAGGAGTGATAAAATGGATAAACAAATGAGTTAAAAAAAAAAATAGCTAAGAGCCATTTATCTAGTTCTGGATTAGGGATTTTCATTCCAGTGCCCCTTCTGGTAGCCCACACAACTATATGTCTTACCTATGTAGCTACATGACTTCCCTATTTTCAAAGCTGGCAAAATTTGTTCTGCAAAATGCATTTGCTACTAAAAATAATTGCTGGTCAAACTTCTTTGCTTTTCTTTTTCCCTAAAAGGTCATTAAATCTCTTTTTACACAGGTGAAATTCTCAGTCTGAAAACATTTGAAAAACAGCTGTAATAGCTTGCTAGACTTATAAATAGCTAAATAGTGCTTTAATTTAAATAAAAGTGCCTTTTAAATAAGCAACAAAAGTGACTTTTATGGCAACTTTATTTTCAGTGATGACAATGAGGAATGAAAACCAAATACCTTTAGCGCAGTTTTCACTCATGCATTAGCTTATTTCCATGAGTATTTGAAACATACAACTGAGAGAGAATAGACATGTAGGCTGGCAGTCAGTGTTGGAGTCTTGGTCTGATGCTCTCTTCACTCTTGGGCACATTTCCTGATGCTTTGTACATGGTACAACAAATGAAAGCACCCCTATTTCCACTTAAACCATGTCCAGATACGAATTCTGCTCCTTACTGTGGGGTTAAGGGCAAATTTTTCTCTGGGCCTCTGTTTCCCCATTTTGAACAAAAAGGACATATTAACAAAGCTGAGCACTGAAGAATTAATGCTTTTGGACTGTGGTGTTGGAGAAGACTCCTGAGAGTCCCTTGGACTGCAAGGAAATCCAACCAGTCCATCCTAAAGGAGATCAGTCCTGAATATTCATTGGAAGAACTGATGCTGAACCTGAGACTCCAATGCTTTGGCCACCTGATGTGAAGAATTGACTCACTAAAAAAAAACCCTGATGCTGGGAAAGACTGAAGGTGGGAGGAGAAGGGAAAGACAGAGGATGAGATGGTTGGATGGCCTCACTGACTCAATAGACGTGAGTTTGAGTAAGCTCCTGGAGTTGGTGATGGACAGGGAAGATTGGTGTGCTGCAGTCCATGGGGTTGCAGAGTTGGACACGACTGAGCCATTGAACTTAACTGAGTAACTTCAAATGTGTGTGATGAGGACAAAATGAGAGGCTGCATGCAAAGTGTACACTGTAGACTCAATATTGTACTATTGCATCTGTCCTTTCTCTTTCTCCAGGACACAGTAGAATGAAAAGAATATTAAAAGTTGTTAGACACAGTGCCTAACTAAAAATGGGACATGAATTTCCAGCTCTAATTCTCTGAAGAATTTTCCACCTCTAAGTAAAATAGATAAAGAAATGATAAAAGTGAACAGTAAACTTAAATTTTCTCTGCTGCATTCCCAACTATCTGCCTCTAAAGCTGTGTATTGTCTAGCTAGTGAATAGAGCAGTAGAAGCTTAAACTAGAAATAAATCTAAACAGTGTTGACTCAGATTGCTAGTCAAGGAGCCCTTCCCATTTTATCTTTGAAATGTTTCTGCAATCTACCACACCATTCCTAAACCCATACTGCTTCCTTATCAGTTCAGCATTTCAGGACTTCTTATTAACTAGATTGCTTCTAATCTTAGCTTCTCCAATCCAATTGCATCAAAACTATCAATACTTTTCAAAATTGTATTGTGTTACTCTCTATAGCAATGGATTCTTGTTGAATAAAGATTAAATTTAAAAAAATACAGTGCAATAGAAATAAAAGCAAAAATAAAGAAACAGTAACTAACCAAACTTACAAGCTTTTGTACAGCAAAGGAAACCATAAACAAAACGAAAAGACAACCTATAGACTGGGAGAAAATATTTTAAAACTATGCAACCGACAAGGGCTTAATTTCTGAAATATATAAACAACTTACACAACTCAATAGTAATCATGAAAAAAAAATTAAAAATGGGCAGAAGATTTAAATAAACATTTCTCCAAAGAAAGCATACAGCTGGCCAACAGGCACATGGAAAGATGCTCAACATCACTAATTTTTAGAGAAATGCAGATCAAGACTACAATGAGGTACAACCTCAAACACCAGTCATTAAAAAGTCTACAAATAAAAAATACTAGAGACAGAGTGGAGAAAAGGGATCCCTTCTGCCCTGTTAGCGAGAATGAAAATTGATGTACCCACTATGAAAATCAGTATAGCAGTTCCTTAAAAACCTGAAAATAGAGTTGCCATATGAACCAGCAATCCCACTCCTGGGCATATATCTGGAAATAAGTTAATTCAAAAAAACACATGCACTGTTATGTTCATAGCTGCACTATTTCTTACAACCAAGGCTTGGGAGCAACCTAAATGACCAGCAACAGATGAATGGATAAAGAAAATATGGTACATATACACAATGGAATACTACTAAGCCATAAAAAGAATGAAATAATGCCAACTGCAGCAACATGGATGGACCTGTAGATTATCATACTAAATGATGTAAGAAGAAAGAGAGAGACAAATACCACGTAGTACTCATATGTGGAATCTCAAATATAACATGAATGAACTTATATATGAAACAGACTTGGAAACATGGATAACAGACTTGTGATTGTCAAGGGGAATAGGGATAGGGGAAGGATGGACTGGGAATTTAGGTTTAACAGATACAAACTATTATATAGAATGGATAAACAAGGTCCTACTGTATGTTGCTGCTGCTGCTAAGTCGCTTCAGTCGTGTCCGACTCTGTGCGATCCCATAGACGGCAGCCCACCAGGCCCCGCCGTCCCTGGGATTCTCCAGGCAAGAACACTGGAGTGGGTTGCCATTTCCTCCCCCAATGCATGAAAGTGAAAAGTCAAAGTGAAGTCGCTCAGTCGTGTCCAACTCTTAGCGACCCCACGGACTTCAGCCTACCAGGCTCCTCCGTCCATGAGATTTTCCAGGTAAGAGTACTGGAGTGGGGTGCCATTGCCTTCTCCGTTACTGTATAGCACAGGAAAATATATTTAATATCCTATAATAAACCATAATTGAAAAGAATATGGAGAAAATGTGTGTGTGTATACACACACACACACACACACACACACACACATGTGCATGCTAATTTGCTTAAGTCATGTCTGACTCTTTTCGACCCTCCCTATGGACTGAAGCCTGCCAGGCTTCTCTGTCCATGGGATTTCCCAGGCAAGAATACCGGAGTGGGTTGCTGTGCCCTTCTTCAGAGGATCTTTCCAACTCAGGGATTGAATCCATGTCTCTTAGGTCTCCTGCTTTAGCAGGCAGGTTCTTTACCACTAACATCACCTGGGAAGCTTAAATATATACATATACATATACATATACATATATATATAATATATATTTATATTATATATATAATCATTTTGTAGTATAGCAGAAATTAATATATAATTGTAAAAGAAGTATACTTTAGTAAAATAAATTTTATAAAACAAAACTTTAACCTATCATTTAAGCTCTTTTAAGACCTGGTCCTTCGCATACATCAAGGCTGTATTTTGTCATTCTGCTTATTTAACTTATATGCAGAGTACATCACACAAAATGCTGGGCTGAATGACTTACAAGCTGGAATCAAGGTTGCCGGGAAAAATATCAACAACCTCAGATAAGCAGATGACACCACCCAAATGGGTGAACTTGAAGAACTGAAGAGCCTCTTAATGAGGGTGAAAAGGAGAGTAAAAAATCTGGCTTAAAACTCAGCATTCAAAAAACTAAGATCATGTCATCTGGTCCCATCAGTACAGATCAGTTCAGTTCAGTCGCTCAGTCGTGTCTGACTCTTTGCAACCCCATGAATCACAGCATGCCAGGCCTCCCTGTCCATCACCAACTCCCAGAATTCACTCAAACCCACGTCCATTGAGTGGGTGATGCCATCCAGCCATCTCATCCTCTGGCGTCCCTCCTCCTGCCCCCAATCCTTCCCAGCATCAGAGTCTTTTCCAATGAGTCAACTCTTCACATGAGGTGGCCAATGTATTGGAGTTTCAGCTTTAGCATCCGTCCTTCCAAAGAACACCCAGGACCGATCTCCTTTAGAATGGACTTGTTGGATCTCCTTGCAGTCCCAGGGACTCTCAAGAGTCTTCTCCAACACCACAGTTCAAAAGCATCAGTTCTTTGGTGTTCAGCCTTCTTCACAGTCCAACTCTCACATCCATACATGACCACTGGAAAACCATAGCCTTGACTAGATGGACCTTTGTTGGCAAAGTAATGTCTCTGCTTTTGAATATGCTATCTAGGTTGGTCATAACTTTCCTTCCAAGGAGCAAGCATCTTTTAATTTCATGGCTGCAGTCACCATCTGCAGTGATTGGCAAATAGATGAATAAAAAGTGGAAACAGTGAAAGATTTTATTTTTCCTGGGCTCCAAAATCATGTGGACAGTGACGGCAGCCATGAAATTATAAGATGCTTGCTCCTTGGAAGAAAAGCTGTGACAGCATATTGAAAAGCAGAGACATCACTTTGTCAACAAAGGTCAGTATAGTAAAAGTTAGGGTTTTTTTGCAGTAGTCAAGTACAGATGTGAGAGTTGGACCACAAAGAAGGCTAAGTGCTGAAGAATTGATCATTTTGAACTATGGTGCTGGAGAAGACTCTTGAGAGTCCCTTGGACACTAAGGAGATCAGACAAGTCAATCCTAAAGGAAATCAACCCTGAATATTCACTGGAAAGACTGATGCTGAAGCTCCAATATTTTGGCCATGTGATGTGAAAGGCCAACTCATTGGAAAAGACCCTGATGCTGGGAAAGATTGAGGGCAGAAGGAGAAGTGGGGGACAGACAATAAGATGATTGGATGGCATCACTGACTCAATGGACATGAGTTTGATAAAGCTCTAGGAGATAGTGAATGAACAACAGGGAAGCCTGGCATGCTGCAATCCATGGGGTCGTAAAGAACTGGACACAACCTAGCGACTGAACAACAACAAAGACCTAGTCTTTACCTACCTATGCAGTCACTTTTTCATCACCATTCTTTGAGTTCCATGTACCCTAGTCACAACTGTTTTCTCTGAACTTAGTGCTTCTGTGTACCTGTCACCTTGTACATGTAACTCCTGACCAGCCAGTCCAAATTAACCAGACCCTTTATCACATCGCTGTGTTTCATTACCTTTATAACATGTATATCCAACTGATATTTTCTCATTTATTTGTTTATATATTGCCATAATATCAATTCCATAAGAACTGTAATGCTGTCTTATTTAATCATGCTATCCTGGAATCTTCACAATTATCTGGAAAATGTTTCCAAATTGTATTAAATAAGTAAATAAATAAATTCGTCTCCAATTGCCTTTATTGCTTCTAATTGGCCAACTTGTTTTCATCTTTGAATTCTCATTGTAATAGACTCCAGAGGATATGACAGAGATTACTGGTTCTCACCAATATTCATGTCCTCTTCTTCCTGATCAGAGTTAGACTACATTTCCCAGCATCTCTTGCAGTTAGATATGGTCATATAACTATTATCTGGCCAATGTAATGCAATGAACAGAAGTGATGTTGACTGCTTCTAGTACTATTTCTAACCCATATAAACTTCCCATACACAGGGCTTCCCTCATAGCTCAGGCCGTAAAGAATCTGCCTGCAATGCAGGAGACCTTTGTTCAATTTCTGGGTCGGGAAGATCCCCTGGAGAAGGAAATGGAAATCCACTCCAGTATTCTTGCCTGGAAAATCCCATGGACAGAGAAGCCTAGCGGACTGTGGTCCATGTGGTCTCAAGAGTCATACACGACTTAGTGACTAAACCACCACCATCATACAACCATAGGTCTTATTCTTCAGTTCGGGGTAAATGAAAATGAGTCTGGAGAATCTACACAAGAAGGGAGGCACAAGATGGAAGAAGCCTGTGCCCCTGAAGAACCAATTAGAGTAGAATCTCTGCCCTCTAACCAGCACCCACACTGAAGTGTGATTGAGTGATAAACTTCTATTTCATTAAGTCATTGGGGTTTGAGGAATAACAGTAATAGCAATTTACCATATCCTGACTCAAACAAATCATTTAGTGAGAGCATGTGAGCCCTGGCTCCATGTTCAAATAAACTATGATTATTTTTTAAAGGCAAGTGTTATGGCTAATTTAATCTTCAGCCCCTAGTACAATTGTTGATACATCTGGTATGACGAGAATGGATGAATAATTACAGTGACACCCAAATTCTTTGCAAATGAGATTTACTCCCAAATGAAACCAAAGCCCCCTGTTTTGTATCAATTTTCCCTTAGCCGAATCAAAATAAAAAGGAGTAATAGAAAAAGAACAGCACGTGAGACCAGACTGACACATTCTTCTTAAAGACTGCTTCTGACTATGTGACCTTGGGAAAGTTATTTTTCCTATGCAAGTTTCAATTTCTTCATCTGTAGATGGGGATAATAATTATTATGAGGACTAGGGGCAGCAAACATAAATCATATAACTGTGCCTGGCAAATATACTATATAAATACGGTATGGGTAAGGATTATTTTCATAATTATATGGCAAAAATATATATTTCTCCATGGAAATTGTGGAACAAAGCAGAGCAGTCTTACTTGGTAGAGTACTTGAGAAGGTCATTAGTACTGATAACATTTTTTGCAAGGAAGGAAGCTATATCATTCCTCTGCAGTTTTGGTTAAGGTCTAATGCTTACGGGGACATAGGCAGCATGTACCTTGCAAGGAGAAAGCTGACAGTAACTCAAAAGCAGTGCAGGCACCCCAGGGCTTTGCTGAAAGCTCAGGCCATTTGTAAGAAGCAGTGACTGACCCAGCCACTGAGAACATGACAGGCAGAAAACCAGAGATTTGAGGATTACAAGGACTGAACGATAGCAACAGGAATTCCCCAGTCCTTCTTCAAAATTCTGCAGCACTGCATTTATTATTTGTAAGTGGATATTTTTCAGAAAAATCACAGCAAATCCAGCCATTGGTGGTCAGATTTCAAGCCAGAGTCTTCTCTAGATAGATTTATTTAGAACAAGCCTTTGAATCATTTAAAAGCAAACCAGGCACATCTTCATGAATTTTCTCCCAGGAAATCACCTCATTTCTAAGGGGAAGATCAGATGATACACAACAGCCAATACTAACTTATTGAAGATGCTATCAAATCCTCTTTCTTCATAATGTTTTAAGAAAATACAGGTGCATCATGCTACTGAGTCTTTGAAGGAAGCAGAAAAAAATATAACACATAATTTGAATCCAAGGTAGACAATTTGAAGTTGACATGAACTTGGATTCAATGTACTATTAGAATCCATGTTGTTGACCTTGGGAAAGTATGAAGATGGTTCCTATGCTGGAGTGTGAGCTTTGAATTTTAGAGAAGTCATGCACCAAATTACAAAGGTAACAACAATATTACTAGCTCCATCATTGCCAGCCAACAGTGAATAACATCAACTTAAAAAGCGCTTGCACTGCCATTCCTTAATCTCCCAAGGGGAACACTGTTAGGCACCATGAGAATTCCACAGAGTCAGAGCTAGGCTCATTAAAGAATCGAGGTTGAGGACTCAAAAGAAACAGGAGAAGGTCGTGAAAAGGGACAACCTATCCAGTTTGATTTCTGTCTAGGAGGTACCATCACTGTTGGAGAGTATAGCACTGAGGTTGTGGAATCCAGAATAAAGGGAGAAAAAAGTACTTTTACATTCTGGCCAATGCCTAGTTTTTTGTGAATCAGACAGAGATGCAAACATAGAGAATCAGTGTGTGGACACAGTACGGGGTGAAGGGGGTGAATGAATTGGGAGACTGGGATTGACATATATACACATCAGTGTGTGTGCAATACCTACTAGTGAGAGCCTGCAGTGTAACACAGGGGGCTCAGCTTGGTGCCCCATGGTGACCTGGAAGGGTGGCATGCGGCAGGGTGGGAGGGAGGTCCGAGAGACAGAGGGTGTATGTACACATATGGCTGATTCCCTTCACTGTACAGCAGAAACTAACACACCATCGTAAAGCAATTATACTCCAATTAAAAAATAAAAAGAATAAAAATGAGAGAACTTGAATTTGGGAAGATTATATATGATTTGGGACTACATTAAAGTTTCAGAGAACTGAAGTATTGAGAAATAGAATTTAGTGTAGTGTTAACCTCATTTTAATGAAAAGAAAAGAGAGAATCAGGGAAATGAATAACTTAAGAATTCAAAAAGAGAAAGTAGCGATAAGATCCAGAAGGAGACCTGTATCAACTTGTCCCATTTGAGAACCTCCTTCATCTTGAGACATGAGGAAAGTGTAAGTGTGATAAATCCTCATCTATCACAACACAAGTCAACAACATTTAAAACTTGTATCTCAAGAATTAGAAGTGTAATTTTTTCATTTGGCCATGTAAAATTGATGATCACAGCATATAATAAGATGAACTAATAGAGTTAAAGTGGTTCCTTCTAAGAGCAATACTGAGTATGGGGAGAAACATCTTTAAATATTACACTTCAAAAATAAATAAATAAAATTTAAATCACAATGCATCAGGGTGAGCCCTAGACAGGGTGTCTTTTACTTAGCTTCAAGATGACTTTATCAAAACTTTCTATTTTTTTAAATCTGTATAACATATTGAATATTATATGTATCTATATAATAGGTATAACTTTTTTATTCTCCTTATCAAATAGAGTTTTATTGAAATAATTTATACGTGGGGCAAAAAAAGCTTCTGTTGATATTAGAAGACTCAAGATATAATCATAGTTCTATCAATATACTTACTGTGATTGTTAGATCATGTGATACAAAGTAGAAAATTGGCCAGAGGGGCACAGGATGGTGGAAAGACTCCCCAGAAATGGGGGCAGTGGCAGATGCAAATGCTGCGTTCCCAACCTAACATACTCCATAGGCTAGTGAGCTTGAGTATGGTGCAAAGGACAGTGGCACCCTCCCTTCACATTGCTGAAGTCAATCAGCTCCTGAGTTATAACACACCCTGGCCCCTGGCTAGGGCTGGCAAGTGCATGTGGTCCTTACAACACAGGGAAGAGCATCAATAATATTGTAATAACTTTGTAGGGTAACAGATGATAACTAGTTAACTAGGGTAACAGATGATAATTAGAATTACTGTGGTGACTGCTTCAAAATGTATGTACATTTTGAATTCCAGGATGTATACTTAAACATGATATTGCATGTAAATTGCACTTTAAATTTAAAAAGATACACATCTATTGTAAAAGCCAGAATTAAATGGTGTCTTGTCCATTGACTTCAAAATGCACTAGAGTGATGAATAACATATTGTTGTGTCTCAGCTACCCATGGCATTGGTGACCTATAATTCTTCTAACTGCTCTGAAGAGCAAAAGATACACATATTTCATTGAATTTTTACCATAAGACTGGGGATGAAGGCTGTACCCCAAGCATACTGGTTAACACAGAGAAAATCACATCAATATATATGCCTTTTGGATTCATTTTCCAAGATTAAAATACCGGTGGTATGACCGTGCACAGAGGGTTTGGATGGGAAAAGGGTATCAATTTTTGGCAGAACCTCTATGTGCCCTTAGAGTAATAGCCTGCCCTTCAGAGACATGCAGAATTTTATATTCACTTCAGTTAAAAGCTATACCTTGCACATTTATAAGTAAAAAACTTCATTCTGCCTACAGTCCTAAGGGAAGCCACAGAATTACTAAAACCAGTCTTTCAGAGTAATTGCTAAAAGCAACCCTTTATTAAGACAGAGCCCTGACGTTTTAAAATTTCCAACATTGTCTTTGCCATAAACTGGCATTTTAGGTGATCAGTCAGAGTGATCTGCACTCTGAACAAATGCACTAAATGTGCGGCTGGGTTCATGCTTTCCTCTCCACTTCTGCTTCTGGTTTGCACGCTTTCAAAACTATCTTCAGCTTATTTGGCAGAGTCATCCATCTTAAATAAATACCTGACCCAGCTCCCCATTGCTTCACTCCTGTAGATGGAATCATGCAGCTCACAGAATGAACTATAATTTCTTAGCAACTTATACAAAATCAGCTATGAACTGGCTCTTATCCAACTGTCCAGACTAGCATTTTGTAACCACTTTTAATGCACCAGGCACTGTACTAAGTCTTATGTGAATTATATCTCCAAAACTCAACACACTGTCCTGTGAGTACTAATATAATCCACATTTTATAGATAAAAAACTGATGTTCAGAGAGGGTAGTTTAACCATCCTTACAATGAGAAGCTAGGGGTTCAAGATGTCTTTCTCTCTGTTGCAGCTATCCCTGCTTCACTTACTATGGTTTTGTCACTCTAATCTGTAGTAGCATTTTCTCTTCATTTGGGAGTTTCCTCATTTATATTGGGAGCACAGATGCATTGTCTTGTAAATAGAGCTTTAGTAGCTGAGTAGTCTCATTCCTCTACAAAGAAACTAAGTCATTTTTATCTTTGCAGTTTTTAAAGAGAGAAAACAAAACATTTGAAATAAGAATACAAGACAAAATTATAACAGTGTGGGAGTAAGATATAAATGAAGTCTGAAGAAAGATAAAGAAAGCAGTGGAAAATCTGTGAACAATACTTCCTAATTCTGTAGGCTGGAGAGAACTGAGGTCAGAGAGAAAGAGAGACAGAATGAGATGTCTTTAATTTTTTTTAGCAAATACTAAGAAATAAGCGTGGTAAATAAAGATCAGTCAATTACTCAGACTTTAAATAGCTTACTATAGTCTTTATTTGGTATGGGGTTATTACCCACTTAAACAAACATAGAAAAAGTATTTACAAGGACTTTATATATTCACATATCACAATGATCTCCCTCCGTTCTAGATTTTTCCAGATGCTAATCCTCCAACTTCGGAGGCTTTTCAGGACTGTTTTGCTTGGGAGTTGGGGTAGGCTCTGCTATATGTATTGCTTCCTCAAGACATGATTTTATTTTGTTTTTTGTAATGCTGGCTTTGTTTATGTTGCTGCCTATCCTTGAGCATATATTTCTTTCTGTTCTTCTCCTCTCCAATGCCTACTGGTCCTTGGAGATTAACTGGAGGTTAATTTAGGTATGATTACGCCTTCTCTCCTATGGCCACGTGCATTCTGGAATACATTTCCCTTCTCAGAGTATCTTTGACACCCTGCAGGTGTGTCTATGATGGCATTTCCATGGAGGATATGAATTATCAGTCTTCCAGTATAAGAAGGATGTCTTTTCTGTGTGGGTGTGTGTGGTAGTACAATAAATGAGAATGGTGATAACAGAAACCAGTCCTGGATCTAGCTTTTGCAATCTGAGAGGACTCGTGGAAGTTATCCCACTGCCCTTTCCCTCAGCGTCCTTATCTGTGAATGGTAATCATCAAAGCAAGTACTTAGTTCATTGGTTGTGCCAATTCATGTGAAGTGATTAGCAAGATAGCTGGCACATAAAAGGAGCTCAGTCACTTAATCGAGCCGAGTAGTTTGACTACTTGTGTTATGAGATCTTGATTAACCAACATGACTTCATTCCTTTTGATTTTATTTTCTCTTCTGATCAAAAAAAGAAAAAATCAATATAGAGGGTCCATGATTTCTTAAAGAGTGGAGAACACTTGTGTTCAAGAAATAAATGAATTGCCCCATATTTGATCTGGACCTCTCATGTGGTGGTTTGGTGGTAGTGGGTTCGTTGCTCAGTTGTGTCTGCCTCTTTGCGATCCATGGACTGTAGCCCACCAGGCTTCTCTGTTCATAGGATTTTCCAGGCAAGAATCCTGGAGTGGGTAGTCATTTCCTTCTCTAGGACCTCTCATAGGATGCACCAATTTTCACCCTGTGACACAGATCTCCGTCTACTGTTGTTGTTTTAGTTCCTAAGTTGTGTCTGACTCTTTGCTCTCCTTTGGACTCTAGCCTGCCAGGCTCCTCTGTCCATGAGATTTCCCAGGCAAGAATACTGGAGCAGGCTGCCATTTCCTTCTCCAGGGGATCTGCCCAACCCAGGGGTTGAACCCATATCTCTTGCATTGGCAGGTGGATTCTTTACCACTGAGTTACCAGGGAGGTCCCCATAGTTCTCTGGTACTCCTGTTTTATACCTTCCTTGAGCATATTGGGCCCAAGTTGGGCCCATATCTTCATTTGTATCTTACACTTTTAGATACACTATGTTGCCTTGATGCATAGTAGAAACTCAAGTATTTTGATAAATGAAAATATATAAATAAATTTGCAAGGAATTAAAAGAGCCACTACGTCTGATACTATAAAGGGTTAACTTGAATTGTTCTTCTTCAAATTGTATTCTGTGACCATGAATCACCGTTAATATCCTCAGAAGTAAGAAACATTACAATTATAAAATATAACTTCATAAATTTCCATTACAATTCCAGACACTATAAAAATCAAAATATATTCCCACCCTCTAAAATCTTAATTTTACAGAACAGTTAAACACTCAGTGCGTATTTATAGACTTCACTGCCTTATGGTAGAGATTTGGTGGTAAATATTCAGGATTAGACATTTGCTCTCAAGGAACTTACAAATGTTTGATGTCATCCTTCTCCTTTAACTACATTTTAAATATATTTTTATGATCCATCAAAAGAGCTTCACTCTAATAGCAAATGATATATTCTTCTCATCTGTGTACAATATATTCTGTGCAATATATCCCACAGAGAAGAGCTAACATTTTTTTGCAGTTCACTAAAAATCAGAAACCTTATATTTAATTAGATATTATTAAAAAAAAATTAAACCCACTAAAACTTTTACATAGATCTAATGTTTTCTTACTTCATTTAGCAAATCAGAAAACTCACTGTTTGAAAAAGAAGTTTTTTCTCCTTTTTGTAATAATTGCCATTAATTTTATGTAAGTTAGCTTTTAAACCTGTGAAGCTGCTAAGGACTACATTTACTCAGCCAGAAGAACTCTGTTAAGTCCATATTTCTAGGATCTCTCTTTCTCTCTTATCCTCTCTCTTTCTGGACTGTGCTTTCTTTTATTTACATTCTTGCTTTCTTTACTTGCTTTGCAACATATGGTTTTGAAAAAGAAGGGCCAAAGTGGCAATATAATTTTTACATCCAATCCTTTATTTTCCACAATGCTTTGCAAATGTCATTCCATCTGCCTATTGACCATCTTTTCCTATACCCAGGTTGGTCACCTGGAAAAGTCTACTCCCTTCTAGGACACAGTTCTAAAGGGTCATTCTAGAGAATATCTTGGCATCTCCACACCAAGATCAATTTAGTTACTCTACCTCATCCAACATCATGATGACATTTCAAATATTGAATCAAGCTTCTCATACATTATCTTTGAAATAGTTCTGTGAAATATGCACTATTACCATCACAGGTCAACAGCTACACAAATGCTGACTGAGAAAGATGAGTTTGTTTGCTTAAATTTACTACGTAGAGGAGCTGGGATTCAAGTCTAGAGAGGTATTTATGATGTCAAACCATGGGTTTATAACCACTAATATATAAAATGTTATTAAAATTAACACAATTTTCTGAAATTATCTATGTGCATTATACAACTGCATTCTAAAGTCTTTGAAAAAAAGGACCTATTATTACAGTCTTAGTCTTGGAACCTATTAGGTGTTTAATAAGTATTTATGGTTTTGAACTGTGGTGTTGGAGCAGACTCTTGAGAGTCCCTTGGTGCAAGGAGATCTAACCAGTCAATCCTAAAGGAAATCAGTCCTGAATATTCATTGGAAGAACTGATGCTGAAACTGAAGCTCCAATACTTTACCCACCTGATGCAAAGAGCTGACTCATTGGAAAATATCCTGATGCTGGGAAAGATTGAGGGCAGGAGGAGAAGGGGATGGCAGAGGATGAGAGGGTTGGATGGAATCACTGACTCAATGGACAAGAGTTTGAGCAAGCTCCAGGAGTTGGTGATAGACAGGGAGGCCTGGCATGCTGCTGTCCATAGGATCGCAAAGAGTTGAACATGACTGAGCAACTGAACTGAACTGACTGAAGTATTTAGGGGATAGACTGATGAGTTGGTAGATATAGAGAGATGGATGAAAAGAAGAAGCAGCAGATTGGAAGGTAGGCAAATGACTGAATGAATGGCTGAAATAAATGAAAAGATCGAATCCTACAGACTGGCTTTCAGTCTAACATTGAGGTAAGATTTACTTCTTGGCTTTGCTTCCTCATCCCCTGCCCTATCTTATTCTGCTTATACAATCATTCATCAGTGCAAATACATCCCAACTTTTTCACTTCCTGTTGTTAGTATATACATACTCCCACAATTTTCATTTCTGGGAGTGCTTATAGAATATATTGTAGTGCTTTATTTTCTCCTACCTTCTTCCAGATAATACATGTAATATTTTCTGAGGTGATATTTTACAGAAAGGCTTATTCACTATTGAGTACTTGACAACAGTGCTTGTTATATGAATAAATTAATCAGTCAAAATGAATGCATTAAGGAATCAATCAATCAATCACCTAATCAATGCTTGGCTATAGAAATGGATTTAACTTATTAGCTCATGTTAATTTCACACTGTGACTGAGAGCTGAAAACAGTTACTATCCAAATACAACTCTGTGACAGGTACTCTGTAACTCTGTGATGGTAAGCTCTTATGCATACTCCATCAAATAATCTTCATAATAGCAGTGCGATATGTTTTCATTCCCACTTGAGATGTTTGTAAACGGAGGCTCAGAGAGTTTATTTCTATGTGCTAAGTAGCCAAACAACTATGAATTAGCTGAACTTGGATTCAGTCTTGTCATTTGGTTCTTTAAGCCTTCTCTTTTCTTTGTATATGGACTGTAGAGTGTCTTTGAAAGTGCAATATATATATATATATATATATATATATATATTTGCAATATTTAAAACAATTACTCCCACTTTCCTAATGACACTTAGGTGTATTGGTCAGATATATTACTATGGAGGCCAAACCTCATCCTGAAAAAAGACAATTAAAACTATGAGGAAATATGAATACTCAATTATGTACAATATTCTTCATCAGATTGGCCTCAGCTGCCTTCAGAGGAGCTGTGGTGAAAGAGAGCCAAGTGCTTCCTCTAAATAACTCAGTGCAATCTATCATCTGCTCCTGGCCTCCCACCGCCTTCCCCGTACATAGAAAGATAATCATGTATTTATGTAAGGCCTTTTATAGCTCAACATATTTTTCAAAAGGTGATTCATTCTTGAGAAGCTTGTGATTACTGACTTGGCATATTCTTCAAAATAAAGCGCACCTGGAGTACACATATTTTTACCAAGAGAACTCTCTACACCTGTTTTGTCTCAGACTGAGAACTCATGGATTTTTTTTTTAAGTAGCTATTTTTCTCCAGCTTTATTGAACTATAATTCACAAATAAAAATTGCATATTTTAAGGTGTACAACATGCTATTTTGATATATGCATATATTGTGACATGATTACCACAGTTAAATAATATATCCATCAGCTCTCATAGGTAACATTTGGTTATTTTTGTGGTAAGACCACTTCAAATCTACTCTTTTAGAATATTTCCAATATGCCATATGATTAACCACAGATGCTGTTGCTTTTCAGTTCATCGTCATGTCCGGCTTTCTGCAACCCCATGAACTGCAGCATGCCAGGCTTATATGTCCTTCACTGTCTCCTGGAGTTTGCTCAAACTCATGTCTATTGAGTCAGTGATGCCATCCAATGATCTTATCCTCTGTAACCCCCTTCTCCTCCTGCCCTCACTCTTTCCCAGCATCAGGATCTTTTCCAATGAGTCAGCTCTTCCCATCAGGTGGCCAACTACTGGAGCTTCAGCTTCAGCATCAGTCCTTCCAATAAATAAATAAATAAATAAATAGGATTGACTACTTCAGTCTCCTTGCTGTCCAATGGACTCTCAAGTGTCTTCTCCAACACCACAGTTCAAAAGCATCAATTCTTTTGTGCTCAGCCTTCTTTATGGTCCAACTCTCACATCCATACATGATTACTGGAAAAGCCATAGCTTTGACTATACAGACCTTTTTCTGCAAAGTGATGTCTCTGCATTTTAATACACTGTCCAGGTTTGTCATAGCTTTTCCTCCAAGGAGCAAGCATCTTTTAATTTCATTGCTGCAGTCACTGTCTACAGTGATTTTGGAGCCCCCAAAATAAAGTTTGTCACTGTTTCCACTGTTTCCCCATCTATTTGCCATGAAGTGATGGGACCAGATGCCATGATCTTAGTTTCTTGAATGTTGAGTTTTTTTTTTTTAATTTAAATTTATTTTTTTAATTAGAGGCTAATTACTTTACAATATTGTATTGGTTTTGCCATACATCAACATGTTGATGTATGAATGTTGAATTTTAAGCCAGCTTTTCATTCTCCTCTTTCACCTTCCTTAAGAGACTCTTTATTGTGCTATAAACTAGATCACCAGAACTTTTTCCTTCTGAACAAATGAAACTTTGTACTCTTTGACCAAATCTTCCTACTTCTCCCAATCCTGAGCTCTGGCAATGATCCTTTCATCTGCCTTTATGAGTTCAACTATTTTAGATTCCATATGTTAAGAGAGATCATACAGTATTTATGTTTCTATGTTGGGCTTATTTCACTTAGCATAATGTTTTTCAGTTTCATCCATGTTGTCATGAACTGCATGATGTTCTTTTATTTAAGACTCAAAAATATTCCCTTATATATGTTTTCATTATGTACATATTTCATTTTCTTTATGCATTCATCCATCAACAGATATATAGATTGTTTCCGTATCTTGGCTTTTGTAAATAATACTGTAATGAGCATGGCAGAGTATTGGGCTGGTCAAAAAGTTCATTTGGATTTTTCCATAAAATGTTACAGAGAAACCCAAACAACTTTTTGGCCAACAGTATAGATATCTCTTCAAGATACTGATTCCATTTCCTTTTTGATATATATCTAGAAGTGGGATTACTGGATCATATGATAGTTCTAGTTTAAATTTTTTTTTGATGAAATGTTTTCTATTAAAGCTATACCAATTTACATTCCCACCAAGGGTATACAAGGGTTTTCTGTTCTCTATAGCTTCATAAAAATTTGCTGTCTTTGTCTTTTTGATAATAGCCAATCTAAAAGTTGTAAGATACTATCTCACTGTATAGTTTCATATTTCATTTTTCTAGTATTAGTGATGCTAAATACCTTTCATATACCTGTTGACCATTTGTATGTCTTCTTTAGAGAAATGTCTATTCAAGTCCTTTACCTATTTCTTAATTCTGTATTTGATTTATTTTGCTATTGAGTTATTTGAGTTCCTTATATATTTTGAATATGTGTGTGCTCAGTCATATCTGACTCTTTGCAACTCCATAGACTGTAGCCCATCACGCTCCTCTGTCCGTGGGACTTCCCAGGCAAAAACACGAGTAGGTTGCCATTTCCTTCTCCAGGATATCTTCCTGATCCAGGGATCAAATCTGTATCTCCTGCATTGGCAGATAGATTCTTTACCATTGAACCAACTGGGAAGCCCATATATTTTGAATATTAATCCCTCAATAGACATATGGTTTGCAAATATTTTCTCATATTTCATAGGTTTTCTCTTCAATTATCTGTTGACTCTTTCCTTTGCTATGAGAACTTAGTGGTTTTAGAACCGTGCTAAACACAAAGAGTTAGGAAGTGAGAGAAAAGAAAAAGAAACTAATGGATTCTGCCTTAAAAACAGTAATTTAGATCTTTAAAGAAAATGTAGTGGTTCTAAATTATTTGTTTTTTTATGAAAAACTGCTTATTCACTACTCATAATAAAAAGCTTTTAGATTATTTATAATGAGACTACATATGAAATAGAATCAGAACAGTGAATTAATTTTAAACGTGAGTGAGAAATCAGAAAGCATTATAAGAAAGAAAATATGTGAATTAAGTATTTATGATGAGCTAATTACTGTAGTTGAACATTTACATCAGAATAAATTTTCTGGCAGCTAATTTAATGAAGGAAGACACTTGGTGGTTCATAGCATTCACTGATATGAGAAAACAAGATGATTACCAGAAGAAGCAATTTCTTCCTGGGCATTGTGCTAGGGGGATTTCACCTTGAGCAGAGCCAAAAAATGAAGTGGGAGAGCATGGGATCTGGATCACACAATCCTGAATGGAACACTGTCATTAGAAATAAACTTGGATAGGTTATGTAATCCTTCTAAGATTTACTTCAGTAAATATAATTTGTTTAACATCTAATTAATTCAAAAGATATTTTATATATATATATATATCTACATATATAATACATTTGAAAGAAAAAAGAAAAATGACATTAAATCTACATATACCCATATTTGTTAGCAAAGTATGACCAATATCTGTGAAGAACCCTGGATAGCCCTCTCAGGACCGATTGTCTTTACTCCATTCACTCTCAGGAATAATCAAGCTCATGAATTTTTAGAGTAGTCAATCCCTTAGGTACTTTAAAGTGTTTCCATTCTGTCTGTGTATCTCTAAACAAGATGTTTAATTGTTTGCATTTCAGGAATTCACACACATGCAATCATAGTGAATGTTTATTTATTTTTTTCTGCAAATTGCTTTTTTCACCCAACTTTATGTTGGACAATTATCTCTTTGGATACATTTAACTGTCAGTCAGTGTTTTCATTATTGTATAGTATTCTGGTATATAACTATAATCAAATATTTACTTCACCATTTTACTACAATCTCCATTAGCTTGTTTTTGCCCCAGTTTGTTCTGTTTTGCTATTACAAGCAGTGCTTCTATGAACATGCTTATCTATGTCTCCTGAGTGTATGAGTGTGTCTCCAGGGTAGATTCTTAAGAAGCCTCAGTTCAGTCACTCAGTAGTGTCTGACACTTTGCAACCCCATGAACCGCAGCACGCCAGGCCTCCCTGTCCATCACCAACTCCCGAGTTCACCCAACTCATGTCCATCGAGTCGGTGATGTCACCCAGCCATCTCATCCTCTGTTGTCCCCTTCTCCTCTTGACCCCAATCCCTCCCAACATCAGGGTCTTTTCCAATGAGTCAACTCTTCGCATGAGGGGGCCAAAGCATTGGAGTTTCAGCTTCAGCATCAGTCCTTCCAATGAACACCCAAGACTGATCTCCTTTAGGATGGACTGGTTGGATCTCCTTGCAGTCCAAGGGACTCTCAAGAGTCTTCTCCAACACCACAGTTCAAAAGCATCAATTCTTCAGTGCTCAGCTTTCTTCACAGTCCAAGTCTCACATCCATACATGACCACTGGAAAAACCATAGCCTTGACTAGACGGACCTTTGTTGGCAAAGTAATGTCTCTGCTTTTTAAGAAGCCTACTGCTGGGCAAAAATACATATCATACCCAATCTGGCCTAATGGACATGAGGTGCTTATATTTGATTACTCGTAATCCTTGATTAATGAAACAGTCATTTTAAAAAGGCTGTTTCTTTTACTTTTTCAGTTAATGACAAATTGTTTTCCAGAGTGATTACATTCTTACCAGTGGAACCTATTGCTTCACTTTCCAGTCAATAGTCAGATATTTTAATTTCTCCAAATCCGGTGGATGAGATATCATGTTATTTCATTGTCATGGTAATGTAGCTTCATCTTGTCTCTAGTGAAGCAAAGCATATTTTTGTATGTTTATTGCCTAGTCAGCTATCTTAACTTTAAAACTCAGTGAAATATTTTATACATCTTTGTTAAAATGATGAAGAGTTATATATGAAAATACTCAGCAAAAGTCCTGGTACAGAGTTGGTATTTAACACATACCATTAACATTCTAGCCTTCACCATTTACACAAACGAGTTGCCAGTCCAAGTTCGATGCACGATACTGGATGCTTGGGGCTAGTGCACTGGGACGACCCAGAGAGATGGAATGGGGAGGGAGGAGGGAGGGGGGTTCAGGATGGGGAACACATGTATACCTGTGGCGGATTCATTTTGATATTTGGCAAAACTAATACAATTATGTAAAGTTTAAAAATAAAATAAAATTAAAAAAAAAAGAACTACTTGATAAAATGAATAACAATTTCCTCTAAGGCTTTTAAAATATACCAAAATATTGTTCATATTGTTCAAATAAATGTTCCTTTAGCATACATTCACATGCATGTCCACACACATGTATACTCACTCTGTTCAATGAAGGCATTTCTGTAAGAAGCTGAATTTAAATTGTCTTATTATTTAATGTTTGCATTCTAATTTAAAAAAAAAGAAAGAGCCTAGAATTAAATAATTAAAAACCTAGCTACTAAGGAAGTTATTCAAAAAAGACACACTATGGAGAACTCTGGGCTCCCTGGTCCCTCAGTGTTAAGGAATCTGCCTGCCAATGCAAAAAACTCAGGTTTGATCCCTGAGTCAGGAAATCCCTTGAAGAAGGAAATGGCCATCCACTCCAGTATTCTTGCCTGGGAAATCCCATGGACAGAGGAGCCTTGCTGGCAATAGTCCATGGGGTCTCAATAAGTCAACACAACTTAGAGACTGAACAACAACAACAATAGGGACCTCTTTCCAATGTCTTGTGGCACCTGGATGGAAGGGGAGTTTAGGGGAGAATGGATACATGTATATGTACAGCTGGCAATGGCACCCCACTCCAGTACTTTTGCCTGGAAAATCCCATGGATGGAGGAGCCTGGTGGGCTGCAGTCCATGGGGTCGCTAAGAGTCAGACACGACTGAGCAACTTCACTTTGACTTTTCGCTTTCATGCACTGGAGAAGGAAATGGCAACCCACTCCAGTGTTCTTGGCCGGAGAATCCCAGGGACGGGGGATCCTGGTGGGCTGCCGTCTATGGGGTCGCACGGAGTCGGACATGACTGAAGCGACTTAGCAGCAGCAGCAGAGTACCTTTGTAGTTCACCTGAAACTATCACAAGATTGTTACTTGACAATGATTGTTAACTGTTATACTCCACTATAAAATGAAATGTTTTAAAAAAGGACACACTATTATATCTAAAATAGATAACCAATAAGGACCTACTGTATACCACAATGAACTATACTCAATAGCTTGTAATAGCATATAACAGAAGAGATATAAAGTATATATATATACATATATATAACTTAGTCACTTTACTGTACACCTTAAACTAACACAGCATTGTAAGTTGAGGCTTCCCTGGTGGCTCAGTTGGTAAAGAATCTGCCTGCAGTGCAGGAGATCCAGGTTCGATCCCTGGATTGGGAAGATCCGCTGGAGAAGAAAATGCAAGCTACTCCAGTATGCTTGCCTAGAAAATCCAATGAACAGAGGAGCCTGGCAGGCTATAGTCCATGGAGTCGTAAGAGTCAGAAGTGACTTAGTGACTAAACCACTGCCATATTTCAATAAAAGTGAAAAAAAAAAAAGTGTAAGAAATTGAGGCAGTTTTGTTTGAATTTTTGGATGTCCTCAATGGAGCAGCCTCTGAACCCAAATCACAATGAGGATGTCCTTTAAACAACAGTAAGTGTGATAAATCAAGTCCAATTTTATGCAAATTTCAAAAGTTACAAGTATTTATATGGTAGCAACACATGTCTTTTAGCAAACAATAGCAATATTGTACAACTTTCTATATTTTGTGGGCATAGCAGCTTCTTTTTATAGTGGTTAATATATACAAAAGAAGCTTCCAGGAAATCAGCAGGAACTCTATTATCAGCTCCTAAAGTTTTGGAAGACTTCCAAGAAAAGATGGAAAAACTTAGTCATTTTTAGAGATTTGAAACTAAATTTAAATAGTGGAGATGATAACACTTTCTTCAAAGATTATTTTTAAAATTAGAGGATATGTGTAGAAATTGACCAAAAGATAATACTCAATAATAAATTAGTAGTAACTTAACAAACTTTTTTAATTTAACAAATATTTATTGATGGCCATATATGTTGGATGGGCTTTGTGTTAGGCACTTGGATATATGTACTATAAGAGAAAAATAATCAAACAAATAGAGCAAACTAAAATAGAATCTATATCTATATACACACATACTTTCTCTTAAATCTTCCAGCAGTTTGCTGATTTGACTATTGGTAGAATGCTCTAGTTATCATAAAATATACATAACATGATAGAACTTTCTTTCACTAACTGAATATTTTGGGCTGAACATCTTTATGGTGGGGCTGTCCTGTGCATTGTAGCCTGTTTGGTGGCATGCCTGGCTCCTGCTTCCTACATGCAAATGGTAC